>NC_065586.1:0-300000 GCF_024542745.1 Macaca thibetana thibetana
TGGGAAAAAATCTGTCTTAGAATGGAAAAATACAGTGGTGAAACTATTTTTAACTAGAATTTAAATGCAACATTTGAGGATATGAAGCCCGCAACTCATTTTGAAAACTACTGGCTCAGATGACCTCAGAGATAGGAAACCTCTGAAAGATCATTAATCTAATCATAATTTTCTGTGCCTTTGCTTGAGAGTCTATCTGAAAGTGTGCAGTTTTTACAGAAGAGGAATAACGTGTCCCAAACTGGGAACACTTCACAGGTCACCATTCGGGTGGTGCTTCACTGTGGAGTTTTGGTTAGCAGAGGGCTCCAGGGACTGCTGGGGAAGGCCAGGACATGGAAAAGGGCCTAGAGCCAGGCTTACCTAGGAGAGAGCAGACCCATTTTGCCAACCACCTGAGGACCATGCCATCCAGGACCCTCTCAAAATCACTCGTACACTATGTGGGAATAAAGGATAAGAAATTAATGTGTACTTAGCATGTGAGAGCCAAAATTCACAGTCAGCCTCAGCAAAGAAATCCATACAGAAGGACGAAGTGCACGTTGTGAGACAAAGAACACCCAATTATAAGATAGAAAACCTCAGTTCTGGAAAATTCCTGAACCTGTTTGCCCATCCATGAAAGAGGAATAGTGATACTACCTTCTCCACCTTTTTTCTAACAGAACTGCACATTTCTTTCAGGCCCACAGCTAAGTGTTTAATAGGAATATTGTGGAAATATAAGGTCATTGCTCTTGCACAAAAGGTTCAAGAAAACTGAGAAAGATCTAAAAATGCCGAAAGGAATGATTTTTCAAAGTACAACATCTTCATTTACATAGAGAGAAATAATTTTATCTCAAAGATTTGGCCACATCGTAAATGCAGCACTGAAGAGTAGTTAAGCTATTTCTTCAAAGAAAATATATCAAAATTAAATCTGTACTTTTTGAGTGTGAATTATAATACACAAACCTGGTGCAATATATTTAAAGCAGAGATTAATTAATTAATTAATGGTTCCCCCATCACCCTTTTCAGAAAACTCAGTTACTTAGTGCCTTAAGATATTCAAATTGTCCCCAAAAGTTGAGATACTAGATATTTTAAAAACGCTTTCTCAAGCTTTGTTATTCTAGCTTCAGTTGGAAGAAGAAGCTTCCAACTTAAAGATGGTAGACCAAATACTGGCCCAGTTGTTTCCTTTCCCTCCCAAGAAACCATGATGGTTATCCATCACGTAGAGAGAACAGCAGAGACAAAAAAGTGATGTGATGGCCTCGCAGCCTTGAGAAGGAGTATCATCTGTGGACTTTCCTGGGGGTGAGGGGCAGAGAAGTGAGGCAGGCGTCAGAAAACAGGAAGGTTGATTAAAATCTGTACATTAACAGTCAACCCTTGTTATCCTCCCTCACCGATGCCTGCACCCCACCCCTCAGGTAACCAGTGAGTAGAACACCAACAACCAACAGCAAGCACCTGCCTTCCAGAGAGGAGAGGAGAGGAGAAGTTTTTCTCCAGAGAAAGGAAACCATCTAGACCAAAGACATCACTTACTAACATGTGGAAACCCTATCAACTCCCGGAAAAAAAAACCTCTAGACGAGCCTTTTACTAATGATAACAGACTCCTTTCTTCTTCTTCCTGTGTCACTATTAAATGTGTACAATGAAGAATCACCAGACATTTAAGGGAAACCAATCCCAATGGGAAAAAAGACCAAACCGGCAGGTGGAGTGATTGTTGAGAAACTAACGTCATAGCAAAATAAGAAATAAGAGTATTATATCATCATTCACTTAGTGGCACTGTCTGGGGTTTCACTATACAAATATATCACTTTGATATAGTTTTTTCTTTCTGTTTTTGTTTTTGTTTTTTGTCAGAGTCTCACTCTGTTGCCCAGACTGGAGTACAGTGATGCAATCTCAGCTCACTGCAACCTTCCTCTCCCGGGTTCAAGTGGTTCTCCTGCCAATTTTTGTATTTTAAGTAGACACAGGATTTCACCATGTTGGTCAGGCTGGTCTCAAATTCCTGACCTCAGGTGATCTGCCCACTTTGGCCTCCCAAAGTGCTGGCACTATAGGCATGAGCCACCATGCCTGGCCTGATAGTTTTAACTACTAGAAGAAACCATAGGAAGCTACCATTCAAATAGATCAAACATCAGCAACATATTAAAATATCAGCAATTTCACACGTTCAAGATTATTTTTTTAAAAAAAGAGAGAACAGAATTGATTCAATTTCTAGGCCAGCAACCAAGGAAAAAGCAAAGAATGAAAGATTTTATCATCGCATAATAATAGCAAGATCTTACATTTCTATTGAGCTTTAAAGATTACAGTCCAGGCGCGGTGGCTCACATCTATAATTCCAGCACTTTGGGAGGCCGAGTTGGGTGAATCACAAGGTCAGGAGTTCAAGACCAGCCTGGTCAATATGGTGAAACCCCATCTCTACTAAAAATACAAAAATTAGCCAAGTGTGGTGGCAGGCACCTGTAGTCCCAGCTACTCGGGAGGTTGAGACGGGAATATCGCTTGAACCCAGGAGGCGGAGGTTGCAGTGAGCCAAGGTTCACTCACGCCAGTGAACCCCAGCCTGGGTGACAGAGTGAGACTCAGTCTCAAACAAACAAACAACAACAAATATTACAAAACACATCAATATACATTGTCTTGTTTGATCTTTAAACGATCCTATAATTGTAATTAATGTATCAAAAAATTGTAACTCTTGAGAAATCCAGGATGACATAAATGAAGCCTAAACACAGCTTTAATTTGTCAAGTAATGGGTTGAAGGGGTGGCCTTGTTAGGTGGAACAAGAGACTTGAGAAAAGAAATAAGACACAGAGACAAAGTATAGAGAAAGAAAAGCGGGGCCCAGGGGACCGGCGCTCAGCTTACAGAGGACCCACGCTGGCACCGGTCTCTGAGTTCCCTTAGTATTTATAGATAATTATCTTTACCATCTTAAAGATAAGGGAGTGGCAGGACAATAGGATCGTTTTTAGGGAGGAAATCAACAGTAAGACATAAGAACAAGGATCTCTGTGACATGAATAAGTTTAAAGGAAAATGCTGTGCCTTGAGATACATATGCAAACATCTCCATAAACCTTTTAGCAGCATTGTTTCATCCTATCACATGGGGATAAACCTTGGACAATATCTAGCTTTTCTAGGCAGAGGTCCCTGCAATCTTTGGCGGTGTAGGTGTCCCTGGGTAGTTGAAATTAAGAGAATGGTGGTGACTTTTAACCAGCAAGCTGCCTTCAGGCGCTTGTTTAACAAAGACACATCCTGCACGCCCAAAATCCATTAAATCTTGAGTCACCACAGCACATGTCTCTTGCAAGGACAAGGTTGGGGGTAGGGTCACAGATTAACAGCATCTCAAATACAGAACAAAATGGAGCCTCTTATGTCTACTTCTTTCTATATAGACACAGTAACAGGCTGATCTCTTTCTTTTCCCCACAATGGGTGGAGAAGGGATCGGAAGTCAGGCTGACTGACCCCACGTCCTCTCCTTCCATTACTTAAAAGAAGTCAGCCAGGATGAAAGCTTGGAAAGGACCTGAGATAAAGACAGTGGGAAAAGAGCAGTGTCAAGGATGAACTATAAACAGAAGTAAAAGAAGAAACACCTTAAATACAAAAATATATGTCCACAGAGCTGGGAGTTGTATGAAGCCGTGTAATTAGAGAACATCATGTTGACAGCAGACTCTTGACCTAGGGGAAAACGTTCACGACACTGACTCCAAGAAGGATAAACTTGAAGGATTCCAGATGTGAGGCAGTCAAACCCTCACTTGGAAGCACTGTACAAATGTTCATGTTAAGAACTGAAATGAATTTATACCCACATAAAACTACATGTAGGGATAGGCTTACTCTGTAAGATGTTTCTGGACCCTATATTAGCAGCTGTACACACTTACACAACACAAACACTGGCCAGCCTGTCACCTGGGCAGCTGGAGTGTTAGCCTGGACAGGGCGGTGACAGTCTCCCCTGAACCCTTCCTTCTCGTCCGTGACTGAATCCTATTCACATGCTACAAGGACCATGCGCTTGTGGAATCCAACTCAGCTCCCTTTAGAACCAAAGGATGCCTCTGTGACACATGCAGAAATGACTTCCTTTTCATTTTCGTTCAGTTTGTAGGAAGAGAACAGCTGCAAGAGAGAGAAAGAAAATGTACACAGTGGCTCGGTGGAGACAGCACCTGAAGAGCAACTTTCGTATTTAGCCCCAACAGTTTACAAACATTCATGCAGTAATTAAAGATATTCCCCAAAACCTGGAAACACAATTGAATCAGTTTCTGTTAGTGAGCATCACACTGCGACCCTGGGTCCAGATGTCCTTGGAAAAGATCAGAGACATAACACAATTGAGTCAGTTTCTGTTAGTGAGCATCACGCTGCAACCCTGGGGTCAGATCTCCCTGGAAAAGGTCAGAGACAAAACACATCATGGCCTCTGTTTATGCAGCTTACTGAAGTTTACACGGAATCCCCATGCCCTCCCTGCGTTTAAGCCTTCTATGAAATGACAGAGACTCTCACTGGAGAAGAGCTAGTAGATTCTCGTCCAGTTCCGTGAGTCAACACCTGCATTGTCTCACTCTCCATGTTGACGGCTGCAGAGGATTTTCCATTCTCGGCCCCCACTGCCTCCAGAAACACCGTTTTTACATTGCCACAGCTAATGTTAACACCTCCAGAATAAAGGGGGAGTCACCACTGAGGGTCAGTTCTGGTTCAGACTCTGGAGTGAGGGCACTATTCTTTTTGCATATAATGCAGTGACTCCACATTGCACCAGTGGCTTGGTCAAAAAAGACAAAATTTCTGGGGGAATTACTGTTGATTATTTTTAGATATCATAACCTTGGCTTTATGGACATCTTATATTAAACAGATCTCACTTGCCAAATGCCACAGGATGCAGGCCAACAGACAGGCTCCAAGGGCTCTTGTGAGCTGGAACTGCCATATAAGCAAAACCACAAGAGAGAGAACACTGCCCACGTTCAACATAGCATAGCCACCCTGAAAGCCTCACCCTTTCTTTTAGAAATGTGTTTAGATTTTATACACTTTTGCTAGATTTTGTTATGTAAGCTTTATGTACTGAAAGGTCTTAAAGATTTTTAAACGTTGAGTAAAATGTTCACGAGTATAGTTTATATATATATATATATATGTGTGTGTGTGTGTGTGTATATATATATGTATATGAAACAAATCTGTCATATAATTTATTTTCTTTAAAAACAAGGCCCTGGCTGGGTGCGGTGGCTCACGCCCGTAATCCCAGCACTTTGGGAGGCTGGGGCGGGCAAATCACGAGGTCAGGAGTTCGAGACCAGCCTGGCCAACATGGTGAAACCCCATCTCTACTAAAAACACAAAAAATTAGCTGGGCATAGTGGCAGGCACCTGTAATTTCAGCTACTTTGGAGGGTAAGGCAGGAGAATCACTTGAACTCGGGAGGTGGAGGTTGCAGTGAGCCAAGATCATGCCACAGCAGTTCAGCCTGGGTGACAGAGTGAGACTCCATCTCAAAACAAAAAACAAAAAACAAGACCCTTATACAAATTACCCTTGGAACTTTTATTTAGAATTTAAGGTTATTTGGGGCTTAGTGTCATGTAAACATAATTCTCCCAATTGCTAGGGTCCTCTTGGGGTGCTGCATTCCTGTAAGCCATTATCATTTCTGAAAACACACCCTTCTCCACCTAGGAACTCAAATGCCAAGGGTGATGCCAGATCAACTTTCATTACTGAGTCATACATTCCTAAATTGAGTGTATCATAGAAAAACAGACATACCCTTAACAGTTTAACCTGACAAAGTTCTGAAATACTTCCGTTGCAATAAAAGTTCTGAAAAGGTATCTTGCTAGAGATCTCTGACACAGAGAAGAAAGTGAAGGCTGGGTACAGTGGCTCATGCCAGTAATCCCAGCACTTTGGAAGGCAGAGGCAGGTGGATTACTTGATGTCAGGAGTTCCAAAGAAACCTGGGAAACATGGTGAAACACTGTCACTACGAAAAATAAAAAAATTAGCTGGGCATGGTGGTGTGTGCCTATAATGCCAGCTACTCGGGAGGCTGAGGCAGGAGAACCGCTTCAACCCTAACCTGAAACCAAACACAAACGCTAACCCGAACCCAAACCCTAACCCTAAACCTAACCCAAAACAGAACACGAACCCTAACTTGAATCTTAACCCTAACATGGAACCAAACCCTAACCCTAACCCAACCCTAACCCTAACCCCTAACCCTAGTCCTAGCCCTAGCCCTAACACTAACCCTAACCCAACCCTAACCCTAACCCCTAACCCTAGTCCTAGCCCTAACACTAACCCTAACCCAACCCTAACCCTAACCCTACCGGTAACCCAACCCTAACCCTTCCCCTAACCCTAAACCTTAACCCCTAACACTAACCTTGACCCCGACCCTGAACCCGACCCTGACCCCTAACCCTGACCCTAACCTCTAACCCTGACCCTAACCCTCACCCTCACCCCTAACCCCAACCCCAACCCTTAACCCCTAACCTGAACCTTAACCCCAACCCTAAGCCCTAAACCTAGCCCTAGCCCTAACCCTAAACCTTAACCCTAACCCTGACCCTGACTCTGACCCCGACCCTAAACCCTAAACCTAACCCTAAACCCTAACCCTAACCCCCAACCCTAGCCCCTAACCCGACCCTGACTCCGAACCCTGACCCTAACCCATAACCCTAACCCTCACAACCCTAACCCTAACCCTCTAACCCTCTACCCTCTAACGCTCGCCCTCGCCCTAACCCTAAAACCCTAACCCTAAAATCCTAACCCTAACCCTTGGGTGGAGAGAACCTCTGTGCGCGGGATTCAGAGGGGATTTCGGTTTCCCGTTTTCCACACTGAACCATTCTAAGTAGTCTCTGACCTTCGTTATTCAGGGCTAGAAACAGGAAGTATTTTATTCACTGTGGATGCGGCCCCGAGTTGTCCCAAAGCGAGGCGGTGCCGCCAACGTCTGTGCTGAGCACAACGCAGCTCCGCCCTCGCGGTGCCCCCCACGCCAGGGTCTGGGCAGAGTAGAACGCTGCTCTGTCTTCACGGTACCCCCGAGGTCTGTGCAGAGGAGAACACAGCTCCGCCCTCGCGGGGCTCCCCACACCAGAGTCTGGGCAGAGTAGAACGCTGCACTGTCTTCACGGTACCCCCGAGGTCTGTGCAGAGGAGAACACAGCTCCGCCCTCGCGATGCTCTCAGTGTCTGGGCTGAGGAGAATTCAGCTCCGCCCTCACAAAGGTACAACGCTGGCGCTGGTGCAGAGTGTGCACGCCAGGCGCGGGGCAGGCCGGCGCAGGCGCAGAGTCGCAGGCCGGCACCGCGCAAGCGCAGAGTCGCAGGCCCGCGCGGGGGGGGGGGGGGTCGCGGCGCAGGCGCAGAGACGCACGCCGCGTGGGCCTGAAGGGGCGCAGTGCAGGGGCAGAGATGCACGCCGCCAGGGGAGCGGCGCACAGACGGGCGAAACATCAGTAATCTGAAAAGCCTGGCTCCGGTGACCTCTGCTTGCAGCCGCGCACTACAGGGCCCTCTTGCTCACAGTGCTGTGCCAGTGCGCCCCCTGCTGGCAACTAGAGCAACTGCAGGGCCCTCTTTCTTACAGTGGTGGCCAGCGCCCCCTGCTGGCGCTGGGGCACTGCAGGGCCCTCTTGCTCGCAGTATAGTGACGGCACGCCGCCTGCTGGCAGTTGGGGACGTTGCAGGGCTCTCTTGCTCACAGTGTAGTGGCAGCACTCCCGATGCTGGCAGCTGGGGACACTGCCCGGCCCTCTTGCTTGCCTTGTAGTGGGGGCACGCCCCCTTCTGGCCGCTGGGGGCACTACACGATCCTCTTGCTCACAGTGTGGTGGCAGCACGCCCCCTGCTGCCGACCAGGACACTGCAGGGTCCTCTTGCTCATGGTGTGGTGCCCGTGCGCCACCTGCTGGCAGCTAAGGACACTGCAGGGTCCTCTTGCTCACAGTATACTCATGGTAGGCCCCCTGCCCGGCCAACAAACAAGTTTCTATTCTGCTTGAGTGCTTGCAAGAAGCTAATATTATACTTACTAGATAATTAGAATCAAATCTATAAGCTTTAAGATTTTAAGTTGTCATTCTTATGAAAAACATTATTTCCTTTTTTTTAGGGTGAAAAGATATACATCTATTTAGAATCAGCTAGCTGGACTCAGTTTAGATGATCCCAAGTTTGTTGGCAACATCCAAAGCATCGTAATCAGGAGCCAGTCAAACATATGCCTTCTTCTCTCCATCAGGCCGAATCAGGACGTTGACTGTGGCCACATCCACGTCCCAGAGCTTCTTCACAGTCTGTTTGATCCAGTGCTTGTTGGCTTTAACATTGACAGTGAACACAAGCATGTTGTTGTCTTCTATCTTCTTCATGGCTGACTCAGTGGTCAGTGGAAACTTGATGATAGCATGATGGTCAAGCTTGTTTCTCCAGGGGGGCGCTCTTCCCAGGATATCTGGGCTGCCTCCGCAGTCGCAGTGTCTTGGGATGCTGGAAGGTGGGTGAGGTGCAGATCTTCTTTTTTTGGGAGGCTGTGAACACATTTCAACACTGCCTTCTTGGCCTTTAAAGCCTTTGCTTTGGCTTGGGCTTTAGGAGGGGCAGGAGTTTCCTTCATTTTTGGTGCCATCTTGTGAAAAGCGAAAAACATTATTACAATAATAAGTTTTTTACAGTAAATCTGCCTAATAGTAGTTTCCAAAATACTTTTGGTAATTTTTAACCTTAAAGTTAAGCTAAGTAAAATATTTCCATTAAATATCTACATCATTTATAAATAAGATACAATACTAAAACATTAATTACTGAACATAAGTAATTCAAGTTTATATAGTTTTGGCTTCTTATTTTTACAGAGAAACTAGATATTTTGGCCTGTTAATAAACATGTTTTTGCCTACCACACTGAGAAATTGAGACGGAGTGACACTCAGTCTCAAAAAAGAAAGAAAAAAAAGAAATCTCTTTCTCTTAAGTTAACTCTTGTTTTTGTTTTTTTTTTTTTTTGTTTTGTTTTTGTTTTTTTTTTTTGAGATGGAGTCTCGCTCTGTCGCCCAGGCTGGAGTGCAGTGGTGCGATCTCAGCTCACTGCAAGCTCCGCCTCCCGGATTCACGCCATTCTCCTGCCTCAGCCTCCCGAGTAGCTGGAACTACAGGTGCCCACCACCACGCCAGCTAATTTCTTGTATTTTTTAGTAGAGATGGGGTTTCACCATGTTAGCCAGGATGGTCTTCATCTCCTGACCTCATGATCTGCCCATCTCGGACTCCCAAAGTGCTGGGATTACACACCACACCTGGCCACTCTCAAGCTAACCCTAACTCACAACAATTTTAGTAGATTATGCTTTTGTAAACAGAAATGGAGCATTTATCTTTTTTTTTCCCCACCTGATTTCTCTAGAATTTTGAAATTCTTAATACTCTTACTTTCATGACAATATAGTTGTTAGCAAAAGTCCAGTAAGAATCTGTTCACCTTGTAACAGGACATAATTGGAAACTTTGGCTATATTATCAAGGTTTTTACTGAAATATCATATTTAGGAAGTGTACCTCAGACCAGTTATGACCAGCAATTGTAAGGAACTAAGGCTGACTTTTATGGAGTCAATGCTTACAAAGCCCTCTGAGAAAAGCCAGTCTGATACCTAGATTATGGGGTTCACAGCCTTACAGATTAGTAAGGAAGGTCATTTCCTTGTAGGCCCAGTAATTTGGGGCTATTTTGAGGGCCTCAAGCAGAGAGGAATTCACACAAAGCTATAAGGTCTGCAGCTGAAATTTGATAGTATGTTCTTGGCTTGGCTTTTAGCCTCAATAAGGCCTTTAAAAGTCCAATCTGAGATTCTGTATGAAAACTTGCAGCAAGGAAGCTTGAAAGCATCTATGTGGTCAGCTCTTGTTCTTACTAAACTTACATAAATGATCAGGCAAAATCTAACAAGGCTAGACTTATTTTTGAAACAAGAATAATCTTACTTTGATTATCTATGATCAATAATAATGGTTACTACAGAGATAAATTTTATGTTTCAATGGAAAACTATAAGTCAGATGGGCGTGGGGGCACATGCCTATAATTCCAGCACTTTGGGAGGCCAGGAGTTCAAGAGCAGCCTGGGCAACATGGTGAAACCTCATGTCTACTAAAAATAGAAAAATTAGATGGGCATGATGGCAGATGCCTGTAGTCCCAGCTAATCACGAGGCTGAGGAGGGAGGATGGCTTGCACCCAGGAGGTAGAGGTTGCAGTGAGCTGAGATTGCACCTTTGCACTCCAGCCTGGGAGACAGAGCCAGACCCTGTCTCAAAAAAAACTTTTTTGAGGAAAACTATACGTAACGTAAATGACGAGTAGATGGGTGCAGCAAACCAACATGGCACATGTATACCTACGTAACAAAACTGCACGTTGTGCACATGTACCCTAAAACTTAAAGTATAATAAAAAATTTAAATAAATAAAAGGAAATCTATAGCCCTTGCGGGTTATCAGATTCTAGTCTAGTTTCTTGTCTTTGGGCTAGTTTTACCTGTTTGTAAACTGGATCCTGCCATCTGATGAATTTTGTCCTACAATGATACTTGTGGAATAAGAAGCCAAATATTGCCTCTCCTATTAATGTATCTATTGTCAGTTAATTTGAAGGTCTCCAACCCTGGAACAAAGTTAGAAGAGGAAGGTTTTGCTCCCCAAAATGCATAACCAAACTGTGGTACATTCATGCAATGGAATACTATTTAGCCATAGAAAGGAACAAGCTATCAACTCACACAAAGACATGAGTGAATCTTGCATGCACATTGCTAACTGGAAGAAGACAGTCTGAGGAGAATACACACAGTGTGACTTCATTTAATGAGATTCTGGAGAAGGCAAACTACACAGATGGGAAGCCATTGGCTCCATGGTTTGGGGATTTGAAGCATTCCATATGATACTTTAATAGCGGACACCTGCCACTACGCATGTGTCAAAACACGCAGAATTTTACAGCCAAATGAGTAAGCCAAACTCTATTCAAATTAAATAAAATTATTCGGGATATGGAGTATCCCAACACAGAATGCATCATGTGAAAAAGAAATTAACTATGCTACAAATTACTATGGTTTGGATGTGGTTTGTCCCTGCAAAAACTCGTGTTGAAATTTGACCCCCAGTGTGGCAGTGTGGGGCGGTGGGGCCCAGTGGAAGGTGTTTGGGTCATGAGGACGGATCCCTCATGAATAGGTTAATGTCCTCCATGGGGATGAGTGAGTTCTGCTCTCACAGGAATGGATTAATTCCTGCAGGAGTAGGAGTTAACAAGAGTCTGGGTTCCTTGGCTTCCCTCCTGCTGTCGCTCTTGCTATGTGATCTCTGGTGCACCCCTTGCTCCCTTTCCACTTTCCACCATGAGGTGAAAAAGACTGAGGCCCCATCAGATGCAACTGCCTAATCTCGGACATTCCAGCCACCAGTATTGTGAGCCAAATGGACCTTTTTTATTTATAAATTACCCAGCCTCAGGTATTCTGTTACAGAAGCACAAAACGGACTAAGACACAAATGTAGGAAAAAACTCAATGAAGGTGTAGGGAAAATGGTGTTGACCTAATCACTTCAAAAATGAATAGATTCTGTAGGCTGAAGGCAAATGGACTACACTTCATCACTGGATTCTATTTTATAAAGTTCTTTCCAACAGGAGTAATTGTGAACAATTGTAAAACCACAGTATCTGTATCTGGATTAAACAATGACTTACATAAGTTGCAGATGGTAGGAACCAGGTCTCTCACTGTTGAAGTGGGAGGTTACAAATTAGCAAGGGGAGAAGGCTAGAATGATTCATGTGATAGTAGATCAGAGGTAGAGACATCAACATAAACTTACATTTGGTTTAATATAGATACATACAGTTCTACATAGAAACCTTTATAATTAGGGGTGTATGGGTCTATTAGATGCATACATATACTTCCTAGCATTGCTAAGGAGGGACAAGATACAATGTGCTCATTCAGCAGTCAGATGTAAGTTTTCCTACCATTCTCAAAGGAATCAGGCTCTTTGAAGAAATGTCTGATACTAGAACTGGGACAGTAAATATATGAGCCAGGATAATCTTGAAGTATCAGAAAGTAAGTATGTACGAAAAAAAATTAAAATATGTAATAAAAATAAAAAAAAAGTAATTCTTTTATTAAAAGAAAAACAGGAGCCAATAAAAAGAGCTACCCATGACCAACACAGGAATGAATTGTGCAACATAATGCTGTAGTGCTGAATAGTAACTAAAGCTTTAAGTAATTATCTAGGTGTCTGTGTTTGTATACATAGGTGAATAAGCAAATGGAGTTGAATAGAAATCTTCTTTGCAAAAGAATTCCAAATAATTGAGGTAGACAGTCAGCCATCAAGAAGATGGAGCTCCTCACTCTGTAAGTGTGGGCTCCGCATAGTGACTTGCTCCGAAAGAACACGTGCAGTATGGAAAAGGAGGAAAAATAACGTCACAGTGGAGAAACCTGACAAGCTAGCTCCACCGAACAATCTAAGTGAACATCAAAGGTGACACTTCACCTTGAGAAAATGAAGTGACAAGAGTAGCACTTCACCTCTGTGATCTACTTCTTCCAGACCCATAACCCCAGTCTAATTATAAGGAAAATTCCATGTTTAATCACAATGGGGGACATTCTACAAAATTCCTGACCAATCCTCCGCAATACTGTCAAGGTCATCATGAGATGGAAAGCCAGACACGCTGTCACATCCAGGAGCCGCCTACGTGATGACTGCATGTCATGTGGGATCCTGGATGGGTCAGGGTAAGATGGAACTAAGGGAATCCAAATGAAATATTAATTTTAGTTAATGATAGTCTATCAGTATTTGTTCATTAACTGTGACACATTATGTAAGATATTAATAAGCCATGTGAGACACACTAACAGAAGATGTTAATAAGAAAGGAAAGTAGGTTGAAGCTACAAGGGAAATCTCTGCAATTTTTCTTTTTTGCAATTTCTGTGTAAGTCAAAAACTGCTATAAAATATAACTGTATTTAAAACATTGTTATATTTTTCAAACACTTCTTTGTTTAATTATTTATTAACTAGTCCTGTTTTTTAAATAAGAGCATTTATGACACAAAAAAATTAAACAATGCAGACTGATATATAAATCAAAATAAATGTTCTTTACATGTTTTCTGTTACAGTGGTAACACATATGTATAAACTTATTTATCATTTTTTTTCTTGTGCTGTGGTTATGTCCTGGGTTCATTCTCAAATGCTGTTCACCTTAGGCCAGGAAAAAAAAAACCTACCAGACTCTGTTTCAATTCATGAGTAAATATTTTCAAAAGAGTGACTTTGTAAAAATGTGTTCCAATGGCAAATTGATTCATTGTGACTGGATCACTTCTTCCAAAGACTTCTTGTCTTTATTTTGTTCCATGCCTACCTTTTAGCCATAATACAACAGAATCAAATATTGGCCACTGGGAAAAAAAAATATTCAAAGAAAGAAAGAATGTGAGCAGAACTTGTGACCATGAAGATTCGATGTTTTACCACAAAGCTTTCTAAAACAGAAGAGTGTAAAAAGATATTCAAAGTCAATTTCCTCAATGAGGCTTTGCAGAAAATGGGGAAACTAGAGGAAAAAAATAGCAGGACATTTCTACGGGTGATTTTAGATGTTACTATGCTTTACGGAAAAAAAAAAATACTTTACCTTTTAAAGAATCACAAAGAAGTATTAGAAACCAAAACTGTGGAATGTTTCCAAATTTAGTTGAACCTCTATGTAGTTATGTCTATATAGTTAGTCATGAAGTTGATGATTTTTTAAAAATCCATGCCTTGTGTAATAAAATACACAATGAATACTCAATGCTCATAGGAAAACATGTTAGACTTTGTGAAAGGAAAATCAACCTTGAGGACCCAAAATCACTAAGCTAAAACGAAAAGTCAAGCTCGGGCTGCTGGGGGCAAACCTGCCTCCCATTCTGTCCAAAGTCACCCGTTTGCTCACTGAGAGAAATGCGTATCTGAGTGCCTCATCGGGAGAGGGTAACCAGCAACTCAAAAGAATGAAACCATTTGTCTCTTACCTACCTATGACCTGGAAGCTCCCTGTCTGGCCTTCTCTTCAAGTTGTCTCACCTTTCTGGACTGAACCAAGGTACATCTTTCACATATTGATTGATGTCTCATATCTCCCTAAAGTGTGTAAAACCAAGCTGGGCCCCAACCACCTTGGGCCCATGTTGTTGGGACCTCCTGCGGAGGCATCACAGGCGCATCCTCAAACTTGGAAAAATAAACTTTCTAAAAAATATGAGACCTGTCTCAGATTTTCGGGGTTCACACATGTAATGTAGGATGTCAATGTTTATAAAACAGACATTATTCTATCTACTATTAAAATATGCTGCCAATTAACCTTAGACTTTCTCAACAAAATAAAAAATGTTGAAGAGGTACAAATAATATATTTAGACTTAAATAATGTTGCAAGTTTTAATATACCTACTTTTCAATTTTTCAATACCATTTTTACTACTTTAACACTGTAAGAAAAATTAGTAATGAAAACATGAATAAAAGTGTTTACAGGGGGTGCACATGTTTCCTCCAGCCTCCGCCCATCCCCAGCTTTCATCCCAACTGTCCTGAGGTGGCTCTAAGCATTTCTCCTTTCTCTATACCAAGATCTCCCCGCTGAAGCAAACCCAAATCTTTCCATATGTTATGACACGCTGTGATGATTAGCAACCAAAGCCTCAAGGAAGGGATGCTTTTGTAAAACAAGACTTGTAGAACATAATGTGTGAAGTAAAGCCCATGGCAGATCTCCCTCTTTAGCACATGGGGGCAGACAGGAAGCTTTTGCCTCACCTTCCTCATCGGCCCACAGCTGCGTCTCCCCAGGTCAGTTTTGAGGACAAGGTGCTCCAAAGCCGTGGCCTCTCCTCAGGTGGGTCCTGAGGAGAACAAAGCTCTGAATCTAATCCTAACCCCAATCCTGTCTCTAGACATTGACCCTGACTCTGATCTTGACCCTGACCATGACCCCACCTCTAACCATACTTCCGGCCCTGACTCTGACCCAGACCCTAATCCTAACCCTAACCGTACTATTGTCTTTACAATCTATCTCTAATCTTACCCCCTACTGCTAAATAGCTGTGGCCAAAAGCACTTTTTAAATTATTTAACTTCTTTTCCTTGAATTCTCTAAAGACATCCTAAAGGAGATGTCATTATGTATTTTGCAGTCCCTCTGAGTGGTATGGCTTCAGATAGGAAGTTCTAATACTTTGCAAGACATAAAAAGTTTGGAGAGTAACAGCACGGGGTTGTTAGGGATGCATGTTGGCATTCACGATAGTCATTGGTGCTGTTCTCCAAATATTTTCAGTTCAGTTTTTATGAATGCATTCTGACTACTCCAACCCACCTACTTAAATTTTGGCATGACCACATAGTAGGTTTTTTTTTTGTTTTTTGTTTTTTGCCAATGGAGGTGAGAAGAAATAACATGTGACTTTTTCAGGAGAAATCTCTAAGAACAGAGTTCTATTCAGCATGCTTTTTTCTCTTTTCTATAGCATTAATTTTAGCAATATTAATAGCTTCAAAAACTAACTTAGCTATTACGTTTTTTAAAATGTCTTTTGTCTTCCAGTTTGTAAGCCACACTGATCAGGACTACAGAGTTAAATTATTAGAAGTGATAAAGGAAAGATAATGCTTATCTTTCAAAAACATGAACTACCTGTTTAATGGGCAAAAACAAGTTTTGTTCTATTCATCAGGTAATAAACAAAACTCTACACAAAAAGTGAGGGTCAGGGAACGCAGAGAACACGCAACTGACTTCATGGTAGGAAGATTCTGAGTGCTAATTCAATGTTACTCCTTATTAGCTGCAAAATATAATTGTATTTGAAATTTTTATCATGGACACTAACCATCATTACGGACACAGGATGGCCATTGACCAATGAGAAAAGATGGTAGTCATAACAACCAGCAGTGCCCATGGCACATCCGCCAGTGTGCAGTGACTATCAGCTCCGACTGATCTGGATGTCTTAACAGCTTCATCTGTGAGTGACAGGATTGCCTTGTGTCAATGGCTCTCAAACCTGGGTGCTTGCTTGAATCTCTTAAAGAACTTTCAAAAATATGCTCATTGCTAATTCACAATTATACTGTTTAGGAATTATTAATCTGGGTGCTCCTGTATTGGGTGCCTATATATTTAGGATAGTTAGCTCTTCTTATTGAATTGAACCCTTTATCATTATGTAATGGTCTTCTTTGTCTCTTTTGATCTTTGTTGGTTTAAAGTCTGTGTTATCAGAGACTAGGATTGCAACCCCTGCCTTTTTCTGTTTTCCATTTGCTTGGTAGATCTTCCTCCATCCCTTTATTTTGAGCCTATGTGTGTCTCTGCACATGAGATGGGTCTCCTGAATACAGCACACTGATGGGTCTTGACTCTTTATCCAATTTGCCAGTCTGTGTCTTTTAATTGGACCATTTAGCCCATTTACATTTAAGGTTGATATTGTTATGTGTGAATTTGATCCTGTCATTATGATGTTAGCTGGTTATTTTGCTTGTTAGTTGATGCAGTTTATTCCTAGCATCAATGGTCTTTACATTTTGGCATGTTTTTGCAGTGGCTGGTAATGGTTGTTCCTTTCCATGTTTAGTGTTTCCTTCAGGAGCTCTTGAAGGGCAAGCCTGGTGATGACAAAATCTCTCAGCATTTGCATGTCTGTAAAGGATTTTATTTCTCCTTCACTTATGATGCTTAGTTTGGCTGGATATGAAATTCTGGGTTGAAAATTCTTTTCTTTAAGAATGTTGAATATTGGCCCCCACTCTCTTCTGGCTTGTAGTGTTTCTGCCAAAAGATCTGCTGCTAGTGTGATGGGCTTCCCTTTGTGGATAACCCAACCTTTCTCTGGCTGCCCTTAACATTTTTTCCTTCATTTCAACTTTGATGAATCTGGCAATTATGTGTCTTGGAGTTGCTCTTCTTGAGGAATGTCTTTGTGGCATCCTCTGTATTTCCTGAATTTGAATGTTGTTGTGCCTTGCTAGGTTGGTGAAGTTCTCCTGGATAATATCCTGAAGAGTGTTTTCCAACTTGGTTCCATTTTCCCCATCACTTTCAGGTATACCAATCAGATGTAGATTTGGTCTTTTCACATAGTCCCATATTTCTTAGAGGCTTTGTTCATTTCTTTTTACTCTTTTCTCTCTGAACTTCTCTTCTCACTTCATTTCATTCATTTGATCTTTAATCACTGATACGCTTTCTTCCAGTTGATCAAATCAGTTACTGAAGCTTGTGCATTTGTCACGTAGTTCTCTTGCCATGCTTTTCAGCTCTATCAGGTCATTTAAGGACACCTCTACACTGGTTATTCTAGTTAGCCATTTGTCTAATCTTTTTTCAAGGCTTTTAGCTTCTTTGCGGTGGGTTTGAACTTCCTCCTTTAGCTTGGAGAAGTTTGATCGTCTGAAGCCTTCTTCTCTCAACTCGTCGAAGTTATTCTCCACCCAGCTTTGTTCCATTGCTGGCAAGGAGCTGCGTTCCTTTGGAGGGGGAGAGAAAGCACTCTGGTTTTTAGAATTTTCAGCTTTTCTACTGTTTTTTCCGCATCTTTGTGGTTTTATCTACCTTTGGTCTTTGATGATGGTGACGTACAGATAGGGTTTTAGTGTGGATGTCTTTTCTGTTTGTTATTTTTCCTTCTAACAGGACCGTCAGCTGCAGATCGGTTGGAGTTTGCTCGAGGTCCACTCCAGACCCTGTTTGCCTGGGTATCAGCAGCGGAGGCTACAGAAGATAGAATATTGCTGAACAGTGAGTGTTGCTGTCTGATTCTTGCTCCAGAAGCTTCATCTCGGAGGTGTACCCAGCCATGTGAGGTGTGAGGTGTCGGTCTGCACCTAGTGGGGGATGTCTCCCAGTTAGGTTACTCAGGGATCAGAGACCCACTTGAGCAGACAGTCTGTCCATTCTCAGATCTCAACCTCCATGCTGGGAGAATCACTGCTCTCTTCAAAGCTGTCAGACAGGGACATTTACATCTGCAGAGGTTTCTCCTGCTTTTTGTTTAGCTATGCCCTGTCCCCAGATGTGGAGTCTACAGAAGCAGGCAGGCCTCCTTGAGCTGCGGTGGGCTCCACTCAATTCGAGCTTCCCAGCAGCTTTGTTTACTTACTTAAGCCTCAGCAATGGTCGGTGCCCCTCCCCCAGCCTCACTGCTGCCTTGCAGTTAGATCTCAGACTGCTGCACTAGCAATGAGGGAGGCTCCATGGGTGTGGGACCTTCTGGGCCAGGTGTGGGATATAATCTCCTGGTGTGCTGTTTGCTAAGACCCTTGGTAAAACACAGGATTAGGGTGGGAGTTGCCCGATTTTCCAGATGTTGTGTGTCTCAGTTTCCCTTGGCTAGGAAAAGGAATTCTCTTCCCCCTTGCACTTCCCAGGCAAGGTGATGCCTCACCCTGCTTCAACTCTCGCTGGTCAGGCTGCACCCACTGACCAGCACCGACTGTCCGACATGCCCCAGTGAGATGAACCCGGTACCTCAGTTGAAAATGCAGAAATCACCTGTCTTCTGTGTCGCTCACACTGGGAGCTGGAGGCTGGAGCTGTTCCTATTTGGCCATCTTGGGTCCCCCCTCCCAGCATCCCTTTATGATTAAAGCTCTCAGCAAAATAGGCATACAAGGGACATACATACCTTAATAAAAGGTATCTATGACACATGAACAGCCAACATAATAATGGGAAAAAGGTGAAAGCATTCCCTCTGAGAACTGGAGCAAGACAAGGATGCCCACTCTCTCCATTCCTCTTCAACATAGTACTGGAAGTCCTAACCAGAGCAATCAGACAAAAGAAAGAAATAGAAGAAATCCAAATCAGTAAAGAGGAAGTCAAACTGTCACTGGTTGCTGACCATATGATCTTTTGCCTTGAAAACCATACTGACTCCTCTAGAAAGCTCCTAGAATATATCAAAGAATTCAGCAAAGTTTCTAGATGCAGGATTAATGTACATGAATCAGTAGCTCTTCTTTCCACCAACAGCTACCAAGCAGAGAATCAAATCAAGAACTCAACCTCTTTTACAATAGCTGCAAAAAGCAAACAAACAAAAACAAAACAAAACAAAACAAAACTTAGGAATATACCTAACAAAGGAATTGAAAGACCTCTGCAAGGAAAATTACAAAACATTGCTGAAAGAAAGCATAGATGTAGCCAAGCATAGTGGTGGTGGGTGCCTGTAATCCCAGCTACTCGGGAGGCTGAGGCAGGAGAATCACTTGAACCCAGGAGGCAGAGGTTGCAGTGAGCTGAGATCATGCCATTGTGCTCCAGCCTCGGCAACAAGAGCAAAACTCCCTCAAAAAAAAAATGAAAGAAAGAAAAGAAATCATAGATGACACAAACAAATGGAAACACATTCCCATGGTCATGGATGGGTAGAATCAATGTTGTGAAAATTATCATTCTGTTAAAGGCAATCTACAAATTCAACACAATCCCCATCTGAATACCATCATCATTCTTCACATAATTGCAAAAACAATTCTAAAATTCATATGGAACCAAAAGAGAGCCACATAGCCAAACCAAGACTAAACAAAAAGAACAAACCTGGAGGCATCACACTACCTGATTTCAAACTGTGCAATAAGGCCATAGTTACCAAAACAGGATGGTACTGGTATGAAAATAGGCACATAGACCAATGGAACAGAACAGAGAACCTAGAAATTAACCCAAATACTTACAACAACGGATCTTCGCCAAAGTAAACAAAAACATAAAATTTCAACACATGATATCGGGATAATTGGTGAGCCACATGTAGAAGAATAAAACTGGATCCCCATCTTTCACCATATACAAAAATCTACTGCAAATGGATTAAGAACTTAAACTAATTCCTGAAACTATAAAAATTCTAGAGGATAACACTGGATAAACCCTTCTAGACATTGGCATAGGCAAGGATTTCACGACCAACAACTCAAAAGCAAATGCAATAAAAAACAAAGATAAATAGCTGGGACTTCTGTATATTAAAGAGCTTTTGCATGGCAAAGGCAACAGTCAGCAGAGTAAATAGACAACCCACAGAGTGGGAGAAACTCTTCACAATCTATACATCTGACAGAGGACTAATATCCAGAATCCACAACAAACTCAAACAAATCAGTATGAAAAAAACAAACAACCCCATCAAAAAATGAGCTAAGGATATGAATTGACAGTTCTCAAAAGAAGATATACAAATGGCCAACAAACATAAGAAAAAAATGTTCAACATCACTAATGATCAGGCCAATGCAAATCAGAACTACAATGCAATAACACCTCACCTCCAGAAAGCCATAATTTTAAAAATATTTAAAAACATTAGATGTTGCCGTGGATGTGGTAAACAGGGAACATTTCTGTACTGCTGGTGGGAATGTAAACTAGTACAGCCACTATGAAAAACAGTGTGGAGATTCCTTAAAGAACTAAAAGTAAAACTACAATTTGACCCAGAAATCCCCCTACTAGGTATCTACCCAGAGGAAAATAAGTCATTATTCAAAAAAGATTCTTGCACACACATGTTTATAGCAGCACAATTCACAAATGCAAAATCATGGAACCAACTCAAATTCCCATCAGTCAACATATATATTATGGAATACTACGCAGCCATAGAAAGGAATGAATTAACAGCATTTGCAGTGGCCTGGGTGAGACTGGAGACTATTGTTCTAGGTTATGTAACCCAGGAATGGAAAACAACATCGTATGTTCTCACTGATATGTAGGAGCTAAGCTATGAGGACACAAAAGCATAAGAATGATGCAATGGACTTTGGGGACTTGGGGGGAGGAATGGGAGGGAGGCGAGCAATAAAAGACACGAATATGGTGCAGTGTACACTGCTTGGGTAATGGGTGCACCATAATCTCACAAATCACCACTAAGGAACTTACTCATGTAACCAAATGCCATCTGTACCCCGATAACTTATGAAAAAATAAAATAAAAATAATAAATGAAAAATAAATTATAACACCAAGAAAGTGAAAAGACAACCCACAGAATGGGAAAAAAAGGATTGCAAACTATCCATCTGATAAAGGGTTAACAACCTTAATATATAAGGAGCTCAAACAACTCTACAAGAAAGTATCTAATAATCTGATCAAAAACAGCCAAAAAGATTTGAATATATATTTATCAAAAGAAGACATACAAATGGCAAACAGGCATATGAAAAGGTGCTCAGCCTCATTGATAGAGAAATGCAAATCAAAACTGCAGTGTGATATCATCTCATTGGAGTTAAAATGGCTTATATTCAAAATACAGGAAATAAACGCTAGCGAGAATTTGGAGAAAAGGGAACCCTCATTTACTGTTGGTGGGAATATAAATTAGTACAACCACTATAAAGAACAGTTTGGAGGTTCCTCAAGACACTAAAAATTGAGCTACCACATTATCCAGCAATCCTACTGTTGGGTATATACCCAAAAGGAAGGAAATCAGTATGTTGAGATATCTGTACTCCTGTGTTTGTTGCAGCACTATTTACAATAGCAAAGATCTGCAAGCAACCTGAGTGTCCATCAATAATGGATTGAAAAATGTGGTACAGACCGGGCGCGGTGGCTCAAGCCTGTAATCCCAGCACTTTGGGAGGCTGAGACGGGCGGATCACGAGGTCAGGAGATCAAGACCATCCTGGCTAACCCGGTGAAACTCCGTCTCTACTAAAAAATACAAAAAACTAGCCGGGCGAGGTGGCGGGCGCCTGTAGTCCCAGCTACTCAGGAGGCTGAGGCAGGAGAATGGCTTAAACCCGGGAGGTGGAGCTTGCAGTAGGCTGAGATCTGGCCACTGCACTCCAGCCTGGGTGACAGAGTGAAACTCCATCTCAAAAAAAATAAATATAAATAAATAAATAAATAAAAATAAAAAATGTGGTACATCTACACAAAGGAGAACTATTCAGCCCTAAAAACGAATGAAAACCAGTCATCTGCAAGATCATAGATGGAACTGGAAATCATTAAGTGAAATAGCCATGCACAGAAAGACAAACATCACATGTTCTCACTTATTTGTGGGATCTCAAAATCAACCCACTTGAACTCATGAACACAAAGAGAAGGATGATTACCAGAGGCTGGGAAGATAGTGGGGAGGTAGGGTGAGGTGGGCATTGCTCATGTGTACAAAAAATAATTCGAATGAATGAGAGTCGCTCTTTGATAGCACAATAGGGTGACTCATGAACACAGAGAAAAGGATGATTACCAGAGGCTTGGGAGGATAGTGGGGAGCTAGGGGAGGTGGGCATTGTTCATGGGTACAAAAAATAATTAGAATGAATGAGAGTCGCTATTTGATAGCACAGTAGGGTGACAATGGTCAATAATAATGTAATTGTACATTTTAAAACAACTTAGAGAATATAATTAGATTGTTCACAACTCAAAAAACAAATGCTTGAGGGGATGGATGTCCCATTCTTTGTGATGTGATTATTTAACTTTGTATGGCTGTATCAAAACATCTTGTTTATGTTACATATATATACACCTATGTACCCACAAAATCAAAAATTAAAAAATTATGAGACACGACTCAATTTGAATTTGGGGTAAGTAATGTTACTATTTGTATAAATATCTTTCAATACTTGCTTAAACACATTACACACAAATATGCAAATATTGCTTAGTTATACTAAAAAGTTATTCATTGCTTATCCCAATTTTAAACTTTACTGTGTTTCTTATATTTTCTTTCAGTGAATCTGACACATCCATTATAGAAGTATCATAGGATTTACAAAGAGATTGTACAGACATGGGGAAAAAAGAATAAAAGAAAAATCCTTAGAGGTCATATGGGTTGGTAAGAGTATAAAAGAGAACTGAGTCCCATATGATACATTAAAAACATAACAGGATGTACATCTGAGCTCTCACCAGGAGCCATGGCAACCAGATTGCCCCTGGGCTGAGGGTGAAGTCCCTGAGCACTCTCAGAGACAGACAATGCAAATCAAGTTCGTTCTCATTGTGCTTGCTTGGCCTTCAAAATTGTGTGAGTCCCTAAGCATATATATAATCATGAGTAGTTGTGGGAAAAATAACACCATTAAATGTGCCACAAAAAAAGACTCATCACAAATACTGCAGATGTTTAGATCAGATGTCTGAAGCAAAGAAACAGAGTGTAATAAAAAATAATTTAAAGAAAATTGAGCTTGATAAATCTGTTTCTTTATCTTTATAATAATGCCAAATTTGTTGAGATTTTCTTAAAATGGCATGATTTGTCTACAGCTCTTTGTACTCTGTCTGGCTTAAGTTAAATGTATATACAATTTATATAATAAAATACTGGGCTGTTTTATTATAGTGATAATTTCTTGGTCACCACTTTGATCATATTCTACAAATGGCACTGTAAGACCTATGACTGGTTATCAACAACATAAAGTGATCATGAGAGTTTTGTGGCAGATGAAGGAAGGTTAGTTAGTGCAGTGGCAATAGTTGGCAACCTGAGAAACCAAGCTTACTATTTTAGAAAAGTATTATTCTTTCTAACTAGATATTTCCATGAAAAGAACCTTGTGAAATGCAGAAATGCCAAAAGAATAATTATAATAACCAAATAACTAAAATACATCTAAATTTCTCTGACAATTTAACTTCATGCAGGGTGCAGCCAGAATCACAAAGTTTACTAACATAGACATTTATGATCTCAAGACATTTAATTCTTAGCTCGTTGAGGAAAAAAGCAGTAGAATTGTTATTGCAGAGACAAAAGACAGAAAACAGTGGAGGGGCTTGACCACAAGGCATGTTACAATTGTTGAAAACCTCTAAAAATCCTGCCTGGTGATAAGTTTTTCTTATCTCCTTATTGAAGAATATATGAGCAGGCAGGGCATGGTGGCTCAAACCTGTAATCCCAACATTTTGGGAGGCCAATGTTGGGGGATCACTTGAGGTCAGGAGCTCAAGACTAGCCTGAGCAACATAGCAAAACCCTGTCCCTACAGTTTCTTTTTAAATTAGCTGGCTGTAGTCCCAGCCACTAGGGAGGCTGAGGTGGGAGAATTGCTTGAGCTTAGGTATTTGAATCTGGAGTGAGCTATGACTGTGCCACTGCACTCCAGCAAGAATGACAGAGCTAGGTCCTGTGTACAAATATATACATATTGTGTGTGTTGCCAATGACCAGTCATAGGTCTTACAACGCTGTTTATACAATATGGTAAAAATGATGCTGACAAAGAAATTATCACAATAATACTAATAATAATAGACCAGTGTATTTTATTATGTAAGTTGTTCATAAATTTAATATAAAAGAGGTAGAGTATGAAGGTTTGTAGACAAATCACGTCATTCTTTAAAAATCTCAACATAATAGAATTTTTTTTGAGATAGAGTCTCATTCCGTCACCTAGGCTGGAGTGCAGTGGCTAGATCTCGGCTCACTGCAACCTCTGCCACCCTGGTTCAAGCAATTCCCCTGCCTCAGCCTCCCAAGTAACTGGGATTATAGGTTCCTGCCACCATGCCCGGCTAATTTTTGTATTTTTAGTGGAGACGGGGTTTCACCATCTTGGCCAGGCTGGTCTTAAACTCCTGACCTTGTGATCCACTGACCTCGGCCTCCCAAAGTGCTTGGATTCTAGGCATGAGCCACTGCACCCAGCCAACACTTCTTTTTTAAACTGTGCAAGCTCTTTGACCATCATGTCTCCATGCATCACTGTAATAAGATAACCAGAGCAACTGTTTCCACTGTGGAGTTGGAGGAGACAAAGATACATCCTTTGTACTTTGGGTGCTCTTATCAGGATCAGGGGAGGTCCCTGCACTGATTTTATCTCTCTTAAATGCGCAAAATACAGAGATTTTTAAAGTGAATAATTTTAAAAGGAATTAAAAATTCTATAATTTTCAGGGACATGCAGGTTTTCTATTGATCATGCTTTTTCTTGATATTTTTAGGCTCTGGCCAGCCGCAAATGAATAATCTCTATCATCATCATTGTGTTCCTTTGTGTTTTAACCTTTCCTGATTCCATTCTCTCTACCTTTTATTTTGAAGAAGAATAGACACCAGAAAATCCTATCCCTACCAAATGCAAAAAAAAAAAAAAAAATATAAATATTAAGATTTACAAATCACATTTGTGAATATATATTTTAATTAGAAAATTACAATTTTAAACTTTCAGAGGAAATGGCAGTAATATAAAACAGAGGACTTTTTTTTTTTAAGACAGAGTCTCGTTGTGTCGCCCAGGCTAGAGTGCAGAGGCACGATAAACAGACAACATTTTTATAATAAGGAACTCTTGTATTCTTAATATTTTGCAAATTATTATTCTCTCATCACCAAATAATGTTACCTAAGGTAATATACAACCAATTTAATAAGTTTAGTTTTAAAACACACAAAATTACAAAACAATTAATATGATATTTGAAATCATGATGCATATTGCCAGCCTCCCTTCAGGTAAAATTCTATTAACTCTACAAAAATTTCATAAATGGCAGACATTACATTTCCATACAGTTTTGTGGTAACCAAAAAAGAATTATTAGCAATTTTTATATCACATTGAGACAAAATATTATTTGTGATAAATATCGTTGTTGTTATGTATTTAAAACATCTCATGTATTAAGAAATCATACTTTAGATGGGGTCAAGCTGGCCGATTACAAGCAACTGTGGCCCGTGGCTCTCACAGAGGGCAGTGACAAGTGCGAGTGAATTCTGCACCTTCAGTTGAGGTATCCAGGTTCTTGCACTGGGACTGACTGGGCAGACAATTCGACCCACAGGGAGTGAGGAAAAGCAAGTGGAGGATGGCCCACCCAGGTGGACACGAGCTAGGGGAGCCCCCAGTAGCAGCCAAGGGAGGCGGTGAGTGATTGTGTGACTCTGCCCGGGAAACCACGCTTCTCCCACGGATCTTGGCAACCTGCAGATCAGGAGGTCCCCTCATGAGCCCAGCCCCCATGGCCTGGGTCTGAAGCACAGAACTGTGTGGAGTCTCAGCGGAGAGCTCGCTGGCTCACTGGGGCATGCTGGAAACCCAGGAGTTTTGCGTACTTTGCCCCAAGAATTCCAGCAAAGCGGGAGATACATCCATGCATTCCCCTATGAAGGGGGCTGAATCCAGGGAGCCAAGTGACGTCATTCTGAGGCCCCACTCCCACAGTCCCTCACAACTGACATCATTCTGAGGCCCCACTCCCACAGTCCCTCACAAGTGAAGTCATTCTGAGGCTCCACTCCCACAGCCCCTCAGTCATTCTGAGGCTCCACTCCCACAGCCCCTCACAAGTGAAGTCATTCTGAGGCTCCACTCCCACAGCCCCTCACAAGTGACATCATTCTGAGGCTCCACTCCCACAGCCCCTCACAAGTGACGTCATTCTGAGGCTCCACTCCCACAGCCCCTCACAAGTGACGTCATTCTGAGGCCCCACTCCCACAGCCCCTCACAAGTGATGTCATTCTGAGGCCCCACTCCCACAGCCCCTCACAAGTGATGTCATTCTGAGGCTCCACTCCCACAGCCCCTCACAAGTGAAGTCATTCTGAGGCTCCACTCCCACAGCCCCTCACAAGTGATGTCATTCTGAGGCCCCACTCCCACAGCCCCTCACAAGTGACGTCATTCTGAGGCCCCACTCCCACAGCCCCTCACAAGTGAAGTCATTCTGAGGCCCCACTCCCACAGCCCCTCACAACTGACATCATTCTGAGGCCCCACTCCCACAGCCCCTCACAAGTGAAGTCATTCTGAGGCCCCACTCCCACAGCCCCTCACAACTGACGTCATTCTGAGGCCCCACTCCCACAGCCCCTCACAAGTGACATCATTCTGAGGCCCCACTCCCACAGCCCCTCACAACTGATGTCATTCTGAGGCCCCACTCCCACAGCCCCTCACAAGTGATGTCATTCTGAGGCTCCACTCCCACAGCCCCTCACAAGTGACGTCATTGTAAGGCTCCACTCACACAGCCCCTCACAAAACCCATTGGCTTGGAATTCCAGCTGGTGGGGGGCAGCAGGCTGGAGATAGCCGGAGATGGACAGAGTTCCCAGGCAGCCTCTGTATCTGAGGTTTGAGTTGGCCGCTCTAGCCTGCTGGCACCAGGGACCAGGAGGAGTTCCCCATAACACAGCACAGCTGCTGTGCCGGATTGTGGCCAGGCCGCTTCTTTAAGTGAGACCAAAATCCATCCCTCCTCACTGGACAGGGCCTCCCCATCCGAATTTCAGCAACTCCAGCCAGAGTTCTGTGGACAGAACTCTCATTTCTCCCTGGGATGAGGTCCCCAGGGAGAGGGGTAGCTGCTGTCTCCCAAGTTCAGCCGACCTAGCCTTGCCAGCCTGCTGGCTCTGGAGACTCCCAGGGATCAGCACAGCACACCTGCTCTGCTGGGGGCAGCCAGACTGCTTCTTTAAGCAGTCCCTGATCCTGTTCCTCTCAACTGGGTGAGACCTCCCAACAGGGGTCTCCAGACACCTCCTACAGGTGCATTCCAGCTGGCATCAAGTCGGTGCCTCCTTGGACGGTGCTCCCAGAGGAAGGATCAGGCTGCCATTTTTGCTGTTTCACAGCATTCACTGGTGATACCTCCAGGTGCAGGAGAGACTGAGGCGACTAGGGTCCAGAGTGGACCCCAAAAAAACCACAGCAGCCCTAGGGAAGTGTTAAAAACAAACAGAAAGCAACAACAACAATATCAACAAAAAAGACCCCACAAAAACCCCATTCAAAGGTCAGCAACATCAAAGATAAAAGATAGATAAGCCCACAAAGATGAGAATGCATCAACACAAAAATGCTGAAAACTCAAAAAGGCAGAATGCCTCTTATCCTCTAAATGACAACACCACCTCCCCAGCAAGGGCACAGAACTGACCCGAGGCTGAGATGGCTTAATTGACAAAAATAGGCTTTAAGAGGTGGGTAATAACAAACTTCACTGAGCTAAAGGAGCATGTTCTAACTTAATGCAAGAAGCCAAAAATCATAAAAGAATACAGTAGCTGATACCCAGAACATTCAGTTTGGAGAGCAACATAACTGACCTGATGGAGCTGAAAAAAACAACACCAGAACTTCACAATGCAACCACAAGTATCATTAGCAGAATAGGCCACGTGGAGGAAAGAATCTCAGAGCTTGAAAACTGTCTGTCTGATATAAGATAGGAAGAAAAGAATAGAGAAAAAAGAACTAAAAAGAATGAACAAAACCTTCAAGAAATATGGGATTATGTAAAAAAAAACTGAACGTAAGACTGATAAGGATACACTGATCCACCACGATCAAGATGGCTTCATCCTGGCCGGGCGTGGTGGCTCACTCCTGTAATCTCAGCACTTTAGGAGGCCGAGACGGGTGGATCACGAGGTCAGGAGATCGAGACCATCCTGGCTAACACGGTGAAACCCCGTCTCTACTAAAAATACAAAAAAAAAAAAAAAAAAAATTAACCAGGCGTGGTGGTGGGCGCCTGTAGTCCCAGCTACTCGGGAGGCTGAGGCAGGAGAATGGCATGAACCCTGGAGGCGGAGCCTACAGTGAGCCAAAATCACACCACTGCACCCCAGCCTGGGCGACTGAGAGACACTCTGTCTCAAAAAAAAAAAAAAAAAAAAAAAAAAAAAAAAAAAAAAAAAGATGGCTTCTTCATCCCTGGGATACAAGGTTGGTTCAACATAGGCAAATCTATAAATGTAATTCATCACATAAACAGAACTAAACGCAAAAGTTGTGTGATTATATCAATAGACGCAGAAAAAGCATTCAATAAAATTCAACATCCCTTCATGTTAAAAAAAAAAAAAAACTCTCAATAAACTAGCTATTGAAGGATGATACCTCAAAATAATAAGAGCCATACATGACAAACCCCCAGCCAATATCATACTGAATGGGCAAAAGCTAGAAGCATTCTCCTTGAAAACAGGCACAAGACAAGGATGGCCTCTCTCGCCACTCCTATTCAACATAGTATTGAAATTTCTGGCCAGGGCCATTGGGCAGGAAAAAGAAACAAAGGTATTTAAATAGGAAGAAAGGAAGTCAAATTATCTTTATTTGCAGATTACATGATCCTGTGTCTAGAAAACCCCATCATCTTAGCCCAATAGCTTCTTAAGCTGATAAACCACTTAAGCAAAGTCTCAGGATACAAAATCAATGTGCAAAAGTCGTTAGCATTCCTATACACCAACAACATGCAAGCAGAGAGCCAAATCATGAATGAACTTCATTCACAATTGCTCAAAGAGAATCAAATACCTAGGAATACAGTTAACAAGAGAAATGAAGGACCTCTTCAAGGAGGACTACAAACCACTGCTCAGAGAAATCAGAGAGGACACAAACAAATGGAGAAACAGTTATGCTCACGGATAGGAAGAATTAATTCATGAAAACGGCCGTACTGCCCAAAGTAATTTGTAAAAGAATTCAGTGCTATTCCCATTAAACTACCATTGATATTCTTCAGAGAATTAGAAGAAATTATTTTAAAATTCTTATGGAACTAAAAAAGAGCCCAAATAGCCAAAACAACTCTAAGCAAAAAGAACAAAGCTGGAGGCATCACACTACCCAACTTCAAACTATACTATAAGGCTACAGTAACCAAAACACCATGGTACTGGTACAAAAACAGACACATAGACCAATGGAACAAAATAGAGAACTCAGAAATAAGATCATACACATTCAACCATCTGATGACAAATCTGACAAACACAAGCAATGGGGAAAGGATCCCTTATTTAATAAATCGTGTTGGGAAAACTGGCTAGCCGTATGCAGAAAACTGAAACTGTACATCTTCCTTACACCTTATACAAAAATTAACTCAAGATGGATTAAAGACTTAAACATAAGACCTAAAACCATTAAAACCCTAGAAGAAAACCTAGTCAATACCATTTAGGACATAGGCATGGGCAAAGACTTCATGACTAAAACACCAAAAGCAATGGTAACAAAAGCCAAAATTGACAAATGGGATCTAGTTAAACTAAAGAGCTTCTGCACAGCAAAATAAACTCATCAGAGTGAAAGGCAACCTACAGAATGGGAGAAAATTTTTGCAATCTATCCATCTGACAAAGGGTTAACATCCAGAATCTACAAGAACTTAAATTTACAAGAAAAAAACAACCCCATCAAAAAAGGGGCAAAGGAAATGAACAGGCACTTCTCAGAAAAAGACATTTATGCGGCCAACAAACATACGAAAAAAGAAAAAAAAAAAAACCTCATCATCACTGGTCATTAGAGAAATGCATATCAAAACCACAATGAGATACCATCTCACGCCAGTTAGAATAGTGATTATTAAAAAGTCAGGAAACAGCAGATGCTGGAGAAGATGTAGAAAATAAGAATGCTTTTACACTGTTAGTGGGAGTTTAAATTAGTTCAAATATTGTGGAAGACAGTGTGGCAATTCCTAAAGGATCTAGAACCAGAAATACCATTTGACTCAGCAATCCCATTCCTTGGTATATACTCAAAGGAGTATAAATCATTCTACTATAAAAAATCATGCATACGTATGTTTATTTCAGCACTGTTCACAATAGCAAAGACTTGGAACCAACCCAAATGCCCATCGATAATAGACTGGATTTAGAAAATGTGGCAAATATACACCATGGAATACTATGCAGCCATAAACATTGATGAGTTTATGTCCTTTCCAGGGACATAGATGAAGCTGGAAACCATCATTCTCAGCAAACTAACACAAGAAAAGAAAACCAGACCAGGCGCAGTGGCTCATGCCTGTAATCCCAGAACTTTGAGAGGCTGAAGTGGGCAGATCCCCTGAGGTCAGGAGTTTGAGACCAGCCTGACCAACATGGAGAAACCCTCTCTCTACTAAAAATACAGAAAATTAGCCAGGTGTGGTGGCACATGCCTGTAATCCCAGCTACTTGGGAGGCTGAGGCAGGAGGATAGCTTGAACCTGGGAGGCAGAGGTTGCAATGAGCTGAGATTGTGCCACTGCACTCCAGCATGGGCAATAAGAGTGAAACTCCATCAAAAAAAAAAAAAAAAAAAGGCAACAAAAAGAAAACCAAAAACCACATGTTCTCACTCATAAGTGGGAGTTGAACAATGAGACCACATGGGTATATACATGTTCGCCTCCCACAAGGAGGATAACATCACACACCAGGGCCTGTCTGGGGCTGAGGGGCTGGGGGGCTGGGGGGCTGGGGGAGGAGTAGCATTAGGAGAAACACTTAATGTAGATGACGGGTTGATGGGTGCAGCAAACCACCATGGCTTGTCTATATCTAGGTAACAAACCTGAACATCCTGCCCCTGTATCCCAGAACTTAAAGTATAATTTAAAAATTTACATAAATGCATAAAGTCTAGTGTAACTAATATATTATAATGAAATGTCAACTATAATCCCAGCTCAAAGAGAATACCATAAAATTATGAAGGGCTTTCCACAAATCTCTAAATTTATGTCCTAAGATTACATTTGTATTTCTTCTTGAATAATTTCCTTATTTTAGCTATGATTTAGTGATAGTAAGATGGTAGTCATGAGGAAAAAATTCTCCTAACACTCCACTGAGAAAATTCTGCCTCATTTCACCACACACCTGAGTCTTAAGCAGTCACTTCTAATGCAGCTGAATAACAGATTCTCACCCAGCTGAGTCTATGAATTGAATCCATGTATGTGAGATAAGGCCCCCAAGGAGTGGTAATAAGCTGGGAATGCCATCAGCTCATCTTCCTTCAGTTCTATATTGTCATTGTCCCCTGTAGAAGCAGGACAGCAAGCTGAGAATGCCATCAGCTCATCTTCCTTCAGGCTTATATTTGTCATTGTCACTTGTAGAAACAGGACAGCCCTGGCATTGGGATTGTTAGAAACAGAGAATTATCAAAGGGAAAATTGAACTTCCCTAATTTTTGGAAAACAGCAGATTGGAAACAGATGAGCTCCAACCTTTTCCATGTGTGAGGTCACTGTCCCAGGTAGCCTTGCTCAGGACCACATTTCTTGTCAGCAAAACAGAAGTTAAATGATATTTCTAACTTCCAAAAGAAGAGAACATAATGTCAGATTTTCTCATGGATTCCTACAAGTTCAAGAAAGTTTCATGGCCTTCATTTATTTCTTCTTCAGTGGTCTCAGGGTCACCTAGAAATATAAGCTACTTTGTTGGAATTTGGAAGATACCTCATGCTCCAAAATTACTTAAAAAGATGTGCTTTTTCTCCCTGGGAAAAGAGCCCCAAGTCAAGGCATCTGGTGTGGGAAGCAGAATGCAGGCTGCTTTTCACCTCCCACATAGTAGGCCTGGTATATTTATCAAGGGCAGAAAAAAAAAACACCTCCATTGCAGGCAGCACTGATGGCTGAGATGCACACTGTCCTTCTTTATATACCTTATTTTGACATAAATTTCCAGGAACCTGTGTTTGCCATCCCATCCCTTTTTCTCCTCTACTGTCTCTAGTCATGGGATATTTTATTTCACAAACTAGAACATCTACTTCTTGGCAACAGAGACACTTTTTGCTTTGTGACCCACCAACCAAACCTGAATTCTAACTTAAACGTTAACCTTAATCCTGATTATAACTGCCACGTTTATGATACTTTTAATAAAAAAAAAAAAACTTGATGTTATAATGGTAGCTTTTCTTCCCACAAACCTATATATCTTAGCATAGAGCACCAGCTCAGCCTGTTTGGGTTTGGCGTGGTGTGTTCCCATGCTTTGTCTTTGATTCTATAACAGACAAGTCTTCCAGTTGGCCTCCTTTAGGACACCCTCACCCTCAGACTTCTACTCTCTGCAAATACAATTCTGCCTGAACTCTCTGACTGGATCCATTCCATCATTAGCTGCCATAAGTACAACCTCAATACTCAATCTTTGTTGTTTCTCAGCTCTTTATTTGTTCATTTAATTGCCTTATTTGAAGTTTCTCTATTTATTCTTTTTAAACTTTCCTTGGCCAGTGCTCACAGAAAAAAAAAAAAAAAAAAAACTGTCAAGTAAGAATCCTACACCTAGCAAAGCTATGTATCAAACATTGAGGATTGCTTGAGTTCAGGAGTTCAAGACAGACCTGGGCTACATACTGAGACCTTGTCTCTGCTAAAAATACAAAATATATATTAGCCAGGCGTGGTGGTGTGCACCTATAGTCTCTCAGCTACTTGGGAGGCTGAGGTGAGAGAATTGCTTGAGCTCAGGAGATCTAGGCTACAATGAATTATGATTGCACTCCTGAACTCCAGCCTGAGTGAGAGTGAGGTCCTGTCTGAAACAAAACACCACCAGCACCACCAGCACCACCAATACAGAACCTTAGGGAATATAACAAAAATGTAGTTTTGGTCAATTGTTCCTATTTTAAATTTCTGATTTTTCTTTACATTCTAATGTAAAAAGAAATGACAGCACTGGTGAGACCTAGGCTGGAGGGGCCTGCCCTAGGCTCACATGTTACCTCTGGGTGATCCCTACAAAATCTCCAGAGACATCTGGGGTGAGGAATAAGCCAATGTCAGCATCTCAGAAAAGGGTTACACTTTAGACCTTCCTGAAGCAAGAGCCTGAAAGAGTTGGGATCTAGCAGGAGCACATTGTGCTCTCTTAAGCATTTCCCACCAAATGACCTAGATGCAGGGCTGTCTCTAGGACGTGGGTGCTTGGGTACCAGAGTTCTAAGTTCTGTTGGGGTCTGTCACCAAGGAAGTAAGATCACTTTTTCAAAGTTTCATCCTCTCGGCCCCTTGCTTTCTTCCATAAAACCCATCCAAAGGCCCTGCTGGGCTACTGACTGCTCATTATCCCTGCATGTCAACTCTACCTGTCTCTCTCTCGATTTCTCTCATCTCTTTTACTTCCTCTGTCCAGTGTTTTCTCCCTCATTTTCTGCCTGTGTCTTTCTTTTTCCCTGTCCATATGTATTTCTCTCCCTGTCTTTCTACTGCATTCCTCAACTTCAGAAAGCAAGCTCCAGTGTTATGAGCTGCTCTATGCGGTGGCCTACACAACAGAGAATGAGGGAGTGCCCAGACCCCGGGAGACACTCAGGCTGTCATCTACACTGAATCCGACCAGTACCCACATGAGTGTGCTTGGAAGCCAATCCTCCCACAGCCCAGCTTCAGCTGAGAACGCAGCCTTGGCCTCATGGAGCCTCAGGTGCAGGCAGCCAGTGAAGCTGTGTCCAGATTCAGGTCCACATAAACCATGGGATAGTAGGGATTTGTTGTTAAAGGTGCTGAGTTTGGGGACAATGTTGTCTGAGAGAAGCAGATCACTATCTTCTTCTTCCAGGCCCCAGAGTCCTCCTTCCCTCTCCTTTTCTCTTCCTCAGGCTCCCTCTAGATCCACCAGTCTCTTTCTCGCATCCTCTGCCAAAGTCACTTCTGCCTGCATATCTCCACCAGGAGTGGCATCTCCCCAACACACTGTTCCCAGACTTGTACAGGGCTGGCCCTCTGTTGTCATCCTGGTCATGGCATAAATGTCACCTCAGTGAGGTATTTGGGTCCCTTGAATGCTATGGTCCCCCACCCTCCCTCCCAACATCCTACTTTATTTTAATTATAGCATTTACTCTTCTTTTACATGCATTTGCTTTAGTGTTTTTGTCCATATATCCTCAGACTGTGGGCTCCTTGAGTGGGGGAAAGGGCCACTCTGTCACTTCTCAGCACCACATGCTGGGCCCACCAGGGCCCTTGGCACAGGTTTAGTTCTGTGGCAGCGTTGCTGAGTGAATAGATGAAAAAATGTCTAACATCCTTGTCTGCTTCTGATCACCTCATAATGACATATTTATTTCTTTTAAGAAACATAATTATAGGCCGGGCGTGGTGGCTCAAGCCTGTAATCCCAGCACTTTGGGAGGCCGAGACGGGCGAATCATGAGGTCAGGAGATCGAGACCATCCTGGCTAACATGGTGAAACCCCATCTCTACTAAAAAATACAAAAAACTAGCCAGACGAGGTGGCGGGTGCCTGTAGTCCCAGCTACTCGGGAGGCTGAGGCAGGAGAATGGTGTAAACCCGGGAGGCGGAGCTTGCAGTGAGCTGAGATCTGGCCACTGCACTCCAGCCTGGACGACAGAGCCAGACTCCGTCTCAAAAAAAAAAAAAAAAAACACAATCATAGTTGATAATAAAACATAAATGGCAAAATAATTATAATTTCTGAAGTTTCCTGTTGAGTATTTGTGATAGCTTTTATAATGATCTCTATTAAGATTTTAAGTTTTATAACTTTTACATTTGATTTTTAATGAAAACCTGTTTTATTTAACTCTGAGTTGTGACAATAAATTTTATAGTCTATCTCCAAATTTTTCTATAGTTTAATAGTTTTATTCTTTTTATGAATGATTTTGACCCTGATATTTATTTTGGAAAGAGGAATTCTACAAGTTTTCTACAAGGTCGGGCCAATCACGTTTCTCATCCAGGATTTAGCATCTGATGTTCCAATTAACAGTTTTACAAGTTGATATGTCAAGTAACCCTGTGCCATATGTGCCCTAAATAATTCTAAATTATTTGATGAATATTTGACTCTCTTTAGTTTTCAAAAATTGTTAATCATAACTTGTTAGTTCATGTACAACTCTGAACTCATGCACTAGATTTAAATTCTGCAGTTGCTTACACATCTGGCTTATGGTAAAGGTGGATCTTTAGATAAACAAACAATTTGGAAATTTATGACAGTTGGGAAAATAATTTCAGAACAAGAAGCGAGAAGGAGAAGTCAATGGTGGGGCAAAAGAAGAGAGGTCAGAATCATAAGGGGCAAGAGGGAGAGCTGCACGCCAGGAGGAAACCGAAGGACAAGGAGGGGAAGGATTTACTAAAACATATGTCTAGTTTTTGTTGCTCTGATTGTAATTTTTTTCATCTTTAGCCATCTTCAGCCACAGAATATTTTAGTGGAGCAATGTTTTATTTAGAATTGTATGTAGAGTCTTCTTCCTACCAACTAAAAATACTGTCCATTTGACCTGAGGAATCTTTGTTTTTCTAAAGTGCCTCTCAAAGGAACCATGTTTCTCTAGTCAACATTAATGAATGTGGCCATTAAAGGTTCAAATAATCCTTGATGAAGTAATGCTATTCAGAGAAATAACTGTAAGAATTGTAATTAAATTATATATGTACCAATAGTTTTACCCTAAAATGAAGAGTATTTAGAGTACAGTTTGTGTGTAATCCTGTGCACCTAATATCTCAGCCCTAATGCAATGGTTGGCCATATCTTAAAGCAGAAAAAAGCCTATGACCCTAGTGGATATAAAACCAGAGAAAACATGCTCTATGGATTAAAGATGTTTTCTAAAGATAAAAAAAAAGTGAAAGGAGAATGTAACCAGCTTCACAGTAACTGACAGCAACACTTATCCAAAATGATGCTGATCGACGGTAAACCACTAACCGTCCTCTCTGTGAGGTTGGCTCAAACAATAGGCACAAAGATCCTATGCCTATGGTCTACCCTCAGATTGTTCTTATAAAAAAAAACTTTAGGCATTATAACACATAACAGTAACACAAGGATAGCACAGTGGGATGAAGATGGCCTGATTCTACCAGGAATGTCAACGAAATGGGGTCTACAAAGTCTAGGTACCAAACTCAGAATAAATAGCTGCAGAACTCGATAGAAAGAGAACAGAGTTAAGCTCTTGTGCTGACTTACCACATCATCATGCACTTGACAAGTCAGGAAAAGCAAGGCAAAGGCGACCTTCATGCGCGGTGCACATAGTCAAGGCTGCCACCTATGGCAGGGGAGAGTGCAGAATATATTTCAGTGGAGTCTTCATGTCACCATGAAAATTAGTAGACCACCTGGGGTAAGTGTCCTATTCAAGTGTACTATTTTAAAATCTTTTATACCATATGTTTACTGTACCTTTTCTGTTTATATACACAAATGCTGACCATTGTGTTACAATTGCCTACAGCATTCAGCATGGTAAGATGCTGTACAGGTTTGTAGATTAGGAGCAATAGGCTATACCATATAGGTCTAGGTCTGCGATAGGCTATACCACCTAGGTTTGGGTAAGTACATTCTATGAAGTTCACACAACAATCACATTACACAATGGTGCATTTCTCAAGATATATCCCCATCATTAAAAATGCATGATTGTATAAAAAATAAAATGGATGTTGAAAGAGTGAAATTGCTATCTATTGTTTCATAACATGTAACCCCAAAACTTTGTGGCATAAAATCACAATATTTATTACCTAATTGAGTTTCTGTATATGAGAAATTCAAGAACAATTTATCACGGTGGTTGTGCCTCAGGACATCTCATGTGGTTACAGTCAGATTTCAATTGGGGCTGTCATCCAAGGCTTGACCGAAACTAGAAGATCCACCTTCAAGTTTGCTAACATTCATGGCCTGCAAGTTGGTGGGGTTTGTAATTGAGGCCTCAGGTTCTCTCCACATAGATATTTTTGTAGGGCTGCTTGATTGTTCTCACCAAATAGCTGCTGGTTTCTTCCAGAGTGAGTGGCTTAGGAAAAAACAAAGCATAAGTGGCAAAATCTTTTATGACCTAGACTCAGAAGTCACACATGGTCACTTCCATCACATTCCATTCACCAGAAAGGACTTTTCAGCTTGATATACCTTCAAGAAGAGAATTAGGGTCTATGAAAGGACTTCAATAAGTTTGTGAAAAAATGAAAGTAAAACACAAAAATAAAATATATAAGCCTTATTTCTCAACATAAGCTTCATGAAGTTCAAGACACTTTTATAAGCAATAATACCAGCCTTTAGTCTATCCCTACAAAAAGTAAAGTCCTGGAAATTTATCCTTGTCAAGACAGTCTTTTTTATATTATTAACTGAAGAAAAATGGGTCTCCTTTAAAGGTTTTTAAAATCAGAAAAGAAAAAGAAGTTAGTGGGAGCCAAATCAGGAATAAAAGGTGGATGCCTAATAATTTTCCATGGAAACCCTGGCAAAATTCTTTTTTTTTAAATGAGGGGAATGAAGAGGAACGTCGTTATGGTGGAGAAGAATTCTCTGGTGAAATTTTCTGGAAATTTTCCTTCTAAAGATTTGGCTAACTTTCCCCAAATACTCTCATAATAGCATGTGTTATTGGGTTTTTTGTTTTTGGCCCTCTAGAAAGCCAACAAGCAAAATGCCTTGAGCATCCTAAGACACTGTTACTATGAGCCTTGTTCCAGACCAGTCACCTTTTGCTGAGACTGGACCACTTTCACCTCTTGGTAGCCATTGTTTTAATTGTGTTTTGTCTTGAAAATTTCATTGGAACAGCTGTGTTTGACTTCCTCACACAATTATTTGAAGAAATGCTTCAGGATCTTGATTACACTTATGTACAATTCCAGTTGAAAGCTCTGCTCTTGTCTGCTGCTGATCTAGGAACAAGAGTTTTTGAATCTATTGAGTGGAAAATTTTTCAAAATTGTGTAAATTTAACCAATTGAGATGGCTATGGTGTTGACTGTTGTTTATACTGTTGTCATTCCTAAAGCAGGGCATGAACAAGATTAATTTCTTTTCTGGTGAATTAATGTGAACTGTCTGCCACTGCAGGCTTTATCTTCAACATCTTATCATCGCTTCTTAAAATGAGTTATTCATCTGGAAACTTGTGAATGTTGGGGGACACTGTCCTCATAAATTGTTTTAAAGAATCAGTGATTTTACTATTCTTTCACCCAAAATTACCATAAATTTGATGTTTATTCTTGCTTTAATTTTAGCAGGATTCATGTTGCTCTAATAGGATCTCTGTTCAAATTGCTGTCTTAGTTTCCTTATTATAATTCCTCAAATTAGATCCTGTTCAGACATGTTATAACAAGTTAGCACAAGTTTATTTAGGTGCAAAATATTTTTGTAATCTATGCATAGTTTTTTCCATGTGCATTTTCCATGAACTTTTTGAAGATCCTTATACTTCTTGAAGAGTTTCAAATAATTTTCGCACATATTTTTAAACTATTACAAGAAAATTATCTATAGAACCGAATTTCAGATTTATCAATTTGTGATAGGTATAATAACCAACGGAAATACCAGATAGGCAGCTTAGCTATTAAAATAGAATTGGAGTTAAATGATTATAGAGATATTCAGTAAAGACCTGCAGGCATTGAAAAGCATTAAAAAATTTAGAAATAACATAACATGATTATATGTACCATTTAAAAGGAGAAAGATCAGAAAAAAAAATAAGAACACGGAGAAGGACCAATAATAGAAAATGTTATGTAAAATGTAAGGATAGTGAAGCCATTGCTGTTCTCCACAAGAGCACTGACATTTCTTTGTCAATAGTATCACTGAAACTCCTGCTTCCATTTCCAAAATCCTGTCTTTGTGAAGCAGGGTTTTTTGGTTTTTCTTTTTGTTTTTTTGTTTTTTTGTTTTGTTTTTTTTTTTTTTTTGCAGTGACAGCAATCAAAACAAGATTACGAAGTAAACTGGACATAAGCACCACATTTTGGGTGCCACTGTCTCCCATCACCCCCTGATGGAACTGACTAGTTGCAGGAAAACAAGCTCAGGGCTCCCACTGATTCTACATTATGGTGAGTTATGTAATTATTTCATTATATATTATAATGCAATATAATACAATATGAAATAAATGTAATGTACTTGAATCATCCTGAAACCATCCCGCTGCCCAGTCCATGGATAAGTTGTCTTCCATGAAACTAGTTCCTGGTGCCAAAAAGACTGGGGACTACTGCAATATAGAAAGAAAAATATAAAGAGAAAAACACAAAGTCTATAACATCTTGAATAACACATGCACTGATGCTGTACAGAATATACTAATTACATTCATTCATTTAAGTATTAACCAATACCTACAAACCACATACAAATGCCTGGAATTGTTTTAGGAGAACAGTGAATGAAAAAGCAAGAGAGAAAGATAGCAAATTAAAAATACACATGTATGATTATCAAAGTGAGACCCCATCTCTATAAAAAAAATTTACACATGCACTTCAAGTCGTAATGAGTACTAAGAACAAAAATGAAGTATGAGAGAAGAGACAGATAAATTAATTCATGTAGAATGATCAAGGAAGTTTTTCTGCAATTATAGCAGTTACCATCACAGGTTTTAGAATCAGACGGATGCCAGTTTTAATCCTGGCTCTGCATCTTACAGCTGGGTGTCCCATGGACAATTCATTCCACCTTTAAATCTCAGTTTTCTAATTTCAAATTTCTACATGTTTATTATTAGAAATAAAAACACATGAAAAAACATAAAGAATCAAGCACAGAAAAATAATGAGACTCTAATGAATCAAGAATAATGGTTATAAAAATGGAGACAATAAAACTGCCAAACTTATTAGACAATTCTGAAGATTAGAAGAAAATATACATAAAGAATTTAGCATGTCATGTGGCATATAGTTAGCCCATGGTAACTACAATTATTATCCTCGTCTTACTAAGGGAAAATATGTATCATACTTGGGCATTAAAAAAGCTGTGAGACACGGTTTTTCAAATTATGCAAACACATAATTAAAGATTCAATTTTATGTTAAATTAAATAGTTCTACCTTTAGCTTTTTTTTTTTTTTTTTTTTTGAGACGGAGTCTCCCTCTGTCACCTGGGCTGGAGTGCAGTGGCCAGATCTCAGCTCACTGCAAGCCCTGCCTCCCGAGTTTATGCCATTCTCCTGCCTCAGCCTCTGTAGTAGCTGGGACTACAGGCGCCCGCCACCTCCCTGGCTAGTGTTTTGTATTTTTTAGTAGAGACGGGGTTTCACCATGTTAGCCAGGATGGTCTCGATCTCCTGACCTCGTGATCCACCCGTCTCGGCCTCCCAAAGTGCTGGGATTACAGGCTTGAGACACTGCGCCCGGCCTACCTTTAACATTTTTAAGATTCCTTGAAAGCATATGTCAAAAATCTCATGTAATGCTTTCTGCTTCTTAACCAAAGTTTAGAGGAACTTAACAATCAAACTCTTAAAATGTAGTTATATTAAATAAACTATTCAAAGCAAGAATAGGCACAACAGCTTTAACTTCTTAAAAACTGCTTAAGCATCTCAACTAAAAAAATCATTTGTCTTTCAAATACACAGGAATCTGTTTGGAAAAAATTTGACTAGAAAAAGTTGGAATTCTAAAGTAAAAAGTGCACAAGGCCATAAAATTTTTTCAGTTTTCAGCCGGGTACTTTGGGAGGCCAAGGAGGGAGGATCATGAGGTCAGGAAATGGAGACCATCCTGGCTAACACGGTGAAACCCCGTCTCTACTAAAAAAAAATTAACCGGGCGTGGTGGCGGGCGCCTGTAGTCCCAGCTATTCGGGAGTCTGAGGCAGGAGAATGGCGTGAACCCGGGAGGCGGAGCTTGCAGTGAGCTGAGATCGCGCCACTGCACTCCAGCCTGGGCGACAGAGCCAGACTCCCTCTCAAAAAAAAAAAAAAAAAAAAAAAATCACAGCTTTCAATTTAGATGTCAACTGGGGAAAAAAAACATTCTCTAAAGTTTGCTTTTATACCATTAAACACTTTTTATTACCAGCAATACAGGCGACTCATTCAGGTTGAATCTTGAAGGTAAACTTTAGCTTAATTTTAAGTTTTGGTTAATTTTTAAGCATTTCTCAATCACCTGCCATGATTTCATCTCAGAAACCAAAATCTCAATTTCTTTTTTTTTTTTTTAGACGGAGTCTCACTCTGTCGCCCAGGCTGGAGTGCAGTGGCCGGATCTCGGCTCACTGCAAGCTCCGCCTCCCGGGTTTACGCCATTCTCCTGCCTCAGCCCCCCGAGTAGCTGGGACTACAGGCAGCGCCACCACGCCCGGCTAGTTTTTTGTATTTTTAGTAGAGATGAGGTTTCACCATGTTAGCCAGGATGGTCTTGATCTCCTGACCTCGTGATCCGCCCGCCTCGGCCTCCCAAAGTGCTCGGATTACAGGCTTGAGCCACCGCGCCCGGCCCAAAATCTCAATTTCATTTAGACTTTTGGAATATTAAAACAGAAGGTTAAATGCTTCAAAATAATTTTCATGTACAGGCTTACAAATGAAAGCCTCTTTTGGCTTTCATGTGGACCACAAATCTCCATGTATTACAAAGTTTATGAGAACATAACAAATGTTAATACATACATTTAATTCTGAAATAAAAACTTACAACAAATAAAATTGAATAACCTAAATAAAATGAACAAATTCCTAGAAACAAAAAACCTACTAAGACTGAATCAGAAAAGTTGAATAAACCTACTCAGCAAAGAGATTCAGCAAGAAGATGGCATCAGTAATCAAAAACTCAGCAACAAAGAAAAGCCTAGACCAGAGGCCTTCACTGTTGAATTCTACCCAACGTTTAAAGCAAAATTAACAACAGTTTTTCTCAAACTTTTTCAAAACGTTGAAGAGGAGTTAATATTTTCTAACTTATTGTATTAAGCTAGTATTACCCTGACACCAAGCTAGACAAAGGCACCATAAGAAAACTACAAACATCCCTTACAAATGCTGATGCAAAAATCCTCAACAAAATACCAACAATTCAAATTTAGTGGTACTTTAAAAGGATTATACACTATGAATGAATATAATTGACTCCTGAAATAAAAGTATGTTCCAACACGTGAGAATCAGTGTAATATCACATTAACATAAAGAAGAAAAAACCCTCATGTGATCATCTTAATCAAAGAAAAAGCATTTGTCAAAATTTAACCCACATTCATGATAAAATATACTTAATAAACTATAAAAAGGAATAAAACACCTTAACATAATGTTATATTTTAAAAAACACCCAGCTAACACAGCTAACATTATAACGAAAGACTGAAAACTTTTACCCTAAAAACAAAAACAAGGATATCTGCTTTTACTACTTCTATTTAATATAGTACTGAAGGTTCTAGTTAGTTAAAACAATAAGGCAAGTGAAATAATAAAAGATGTTCCAATTTTTAAAAAAGTAAAATTTTCTGTTCACAGATTATATAATCTTATATATTAAAAATCTTCTAGTTTCTGTGAGATAAACTATCAGATGCAATAAATAACATTCAGCAAAACTGCAGGATACAAAATCAACACATGAATATCAGTTGTATTTCTACAATAAACTATCTGAAGAAGAAATCAAGACAACAATATTATTTATGATAGCATCAGAATAAAATACTTAGAAACCAACTTAACCAAGGAAATGAAAAACCTGTACAGCAAAAACTATAAACATTGCAAAAAAGTATTAAAGATGACACAAATGAAAAGACATCATGTGTTTATGGAATGGAAGACAAAACCTTGTCAAGATGCCCTTGTTATCTATAGTCATCTACAGATTCAATAAAATCACTATAAAAATTCCAATATTTGCAAAAATAGAAAAACCTATTCTAAAATTCAGATGAAATCTCAAAAAACCCCAAGCAGCCAAATCAATCTTAAAAACTAACAAAGTTAGAGGACTAACACCTCCTGGTCTCAAACTTACTGTAATGCTTCAGTGCCCAAAACGATGTTGTACCAGCATAGAGACAGACATAAAGACCAATGCAATAGAAAAAAAGAACCAAAAAGTATGGTCATGATTTTTAACAAGGGAGTCAAAACTATTCAATGGGGAAAGGACAGTATATTTTTTAATGGTGTTAAAAATGAGTATTTACATGGAAAACAATAAAGTTGGACCCTTACTTTACACCATATAAAAAACTTAATTTAAAATGGACCACACATCTAATTGTAAGAGCTAAAACTATAAAACCCTTAGAAGAAAATGTAGGAAAAATGTTTCATAACACAGAACCTAACAGTAATTTCTTGGATATGACAGTGAAAGCACAGACAACAACAACAACAAAAATACATAAAAAGAACTTCATTAAAGTGAAAAGGTTTTATGTATCTGAAGATACAATCAATATATTGAAAATAAATTCACAGAGGGAAAGAAAATATTCACACATTATATATTTGATAAGTAATTAATATCCAGGCTATATAAAGACCTCAGAAGCAACAACAACAATCAAATTTAAAGATGAGCAAAGGTTTTAAAATATACATTTCTTTAAAGAGGATATACAAATGACCAGTAAGCACAGTATAAGGTGCTCAGCATCACTAATCATGAGAAAAATGTAAATCCAAACCACAATGCATACCAACTGACACATATAAGTGTAGCTGCCATCAAGAAAAACCACCACCAGCAAACCAAAACAACAAAGCCCCAGAAAACAGCAAATGCTGGATGTGGAGAAGTCAGGACTCCTGCACACTGCTGGTGGGAAAGTAAGGTGGCACAGCCACTGTGGAAAACAGTAATCACCATATGATCCAGTAACTCCACATCTGGGTATATACGCCAAGAAACCGAAAGTGGGAATTTGCACACCCATGTTTATAGCAGCATTCACAAGAGCCAAAGGATAGAAAAAGCCCAAATGTCCATGTACAGACGAATGGATAAGCAAATATGATCAATACACACAATGATATATTATTCAGCCTTAAAAAGGAAAGGCATTCTAATACATGCTACAACATAAACCTTGAAAAGATTAAAACCAAAAAATGAAAATACTCTATGCTTTCCACTTTTATAACATACCTAGAGCAGTTAAATTCATAGACACAGAGAGTAGGATGTGGTTTCCAGGGGACTGGGGAAAGGGAACAGGGAGCTATTGTTCTGTGGATGCAGAGTTTCACTTTGGGATGATAACACAGGTTTGGAATGGATAGTGGTGATAGTTGCACAACAACATATTTCTACTTAATGTACTTAAATTTTCTGTTGTACATATTTTACCACAGTAAAAAAATTACCAAATATTTAAAAATCTACATGTTTCTTTGAACTGTTTCTTTACATCCCTTGTCCATTTTTCAATTTGGCTGCTGGTCTTTTAATAATTTAGGATAGCTATATATATACACACACACACACATACATATATATACACATACATACATATATACACATGTACACATATATACACATATACATATACACATATATACATACACACACACACACACACACAAAACCTAAATTAGCTTTTTGTCTGTCATGTATGTTGCAGACCTATTTCCCCAGTCTGTTGACTTTTGACTTTGAGGCATTTTTCTCGCCTATAAAGTTTTAATTTTTATGGAGTCAAATGCATCAGTCTTATATTCAAACACTTATTTATGGGGATGGTGTTTCAGTTTAGGATGATAAAGAAGTTGTAGATATGGATAAAGGAGATGGTTGTACAACACATTATATTAGATGCCACTCAACTGTACATTTAAAACATGGTTAAAATGGTAAGTTTTATGTTGTATATATTTTACCACCAAAAAAGGACCAGGCTTAGATGTTTAGATGTTAGGGGTTTGGAGTACCTCTAACATTTATTCCCTTCCAGGACTCTAATTTATAAAACACCCACACAAGGAAAGTAGATACTGACTTCACATATCTCCTTACAAGTCCCACAGCAGAGGCTGTCTGGGAAAGCAGAGGTGGAAAAAGTCACATAAACTCGAAGTCAATGTGAGACCTCCCATCCCCTATTCTGGAATCAGATGGAGGAAGGCACGCATGCAGGCTGAGCTGGAGGTCAGTGTGAGACCTCCCACCCCCTGCTCTGGAATCAGACGGAGGAAGGCACGCATTCAGGCTGAGCTGGAGGTCAGTGTGAGACTTCCCGTCCCCTGCTCTGGAATCAGATGGAGGAAGGCATGCATGCAGGCTGAGCTGGAGGTCAGTGTGAGACCTCCCATCCCCTACTCTGGAATCAGATGGAGGAAGGCACGCATGCAGGCTGAGCTGGAGAGATGAACTGGCATGGGCAGAACAGTCCTCCCATGACCCTAGACCTTAAGTGCTCCCACATGCTCTCAGGCATGTATCAAGCCAAGAAAGCAGGCTAGGAGTGTAACACAGCTACCTGTGTACAGGGAGCTATGAAATATCTGAGCTGAGCAAGTGATGTACAAGGAGACAGAAGCAGTATGACCTTTACACAGTGACCTGGCTCAAATCATTTCAGGCTCTCATTAACCAGGCGAGCTCTGCTTTCTCTCTGAGGTAGGTAAACTTGAGGGGTAAAGTGGGAGTTGGGGAAAATAGAAAAGAAAGCCTGGCAGTATTTATTCTAACTCTGTAATAAATAAAAGTAAAACATAAATGCCCTTTCTCAGGGCCCAAATGTTAGGTGAAAAAATGTTTGTCATCTCAGTCATGTGATGTGGACTTTAGCAGAGCAGTACACACACGGTCATTATTCCTTTCCCTCTGCATGTTGTGTGCTGTCTCAGTTTTATAACGTACCTGATCCACTTGTCTCATCATACTAGCTGCAAACAAGGCCACTGAATGTCACACCAGGTGGCCAGCATGTCTGTGAAGAGCGGAAACTGGGGCAGCCAAACAGCTGGCAGAGGCCAGCTAGTATGTCCCCGATGCCCACTCCATAGAGGACTCCACACTTAAAAGAAAAGATAAGCAAGTGTCAGGCTGCCTCACTAGTTATCCCCCCCCCAAAAAAAATAAAAGTAACCCCTCCAGGGAACATGTGTGTACACACAAAAGTACGTGCACACAGCTACATGCAAAGGGGAAAGGCTGGGAAGGAACCAAATCCACCTCTGAACACCAGTTACTTGTGGGGAAGGGGCAGGTGAAGCCGCCTGTCAGCATTACTCACCTTTTCAACTGATGAGCTTGCATCAATTTTGGCAATTTCTCATAAAAAGGCAATTTTCACTCCTTGGGTGATCACCCAGGTCCTGCAAAACTGAGCCACCAACCACTGCACCACTTCCCACGAGGCCAAATAATAGCTTCCCTCAAAGCTCAGCCCTCCCACCCACCGCCCAGTCCTGTCCCATGCAAGGGGCTACCGGCCTCCTGGAGTCCAGGGGTCCAGGCCAAACCCAACCCACAGACCCTGGTGAAACCAGCATGTATCCAAGGGCCTTTCCCCAACCGGGGCCGTGTGCCCACTGCATAGATAGGCCTGTGCTCACTCCCCTAGGACACAGACTCCCTTTTCTTTGGTTGGAATGAGGGATGGGGAGATTTGATGGTGTCCTGTACAGGTTGATTTCTTTGGTTGGAATGAGGAATGGGGGGATTCGATGGTGTCCTGTACAGGTTGGTTTCTTCGGTTGGAATGAGGGATGGGGAGATTCGATGGTGTCCTGTACAGGTTGGATGTTAATCTGATGAGGTGTTCTTGGAGAAGCTTGCCTGAGTTCGGCGCTTTCTCAGCACATGGTGCGTGCTGCCCCTTCGAGATTCAGAAGTCCCAGAAGGAAACTGCTTCTGCAACCCCCCTTTACTGGTGAGCAGAGGTCAGGTGATCTGCAGCTGGCCAAGCAGCTGCTAAGTGGCCAACAGGCTGGATCTGCCTCTCACTTTCAGAGGCCCTGCCTGGCTGCTGGGGCTGCCCTGAGACTCCCGCCTCCTCCTCTTCCCTTCACAGCTCTCCCAGCTTCTATCCACAGCTGTGCTCCAGGTGGGGAACACCTGTGGGTGCACCAGGGTGCAAATACTTAGACTCCAGCATGCATAGAGCCCCAGCTCCATGCTGTTTCCATATCCAAGCCCAAGCTTGTCTAGAGCTTCAGCAAATCCAAGCCTCCCTGAATTTCCTGCAAGACCAGACTGAGCCCTACAACCCCCACTACACTGGTTAGCTGCCAGTCCCAGCCCCTGCTCCCTCCTGGGCCCCTGTCTGTACAGTTCTGAAGTCCTACAAGAATGTTGAGAACCTAAGCTGACTCTCACCCAAAAAGGTAAACAACCAGGGGCCTCCAGGGGTAGAGAACATACCCAGACAGGTTCTGCTGCCTGTAGGCTTGATGTCCTTCCCCTACAACATGTCATGCTTGCCAGGCTGGAAGAGGGGCTCCAGAAACTTGGGAAACCTGGGCCTGTAGCTGGCATATGGAAAAGAGGCCTGGAAAAGCACAATCCTGTCCATGAAGCACCCAGATGGAACCAGGTAATTGGAAAACACATGGGCACTAAGCCTGACCCTCACTCAGACCCAGGTGGGAACTGCAGCAGTGACTTGCCCCCTCTGCCACTCTGGCTGTACCACTACAGGAGGGGGGAGCATCTAGCCCCACACGTGAGTGGAGACACTAGGTGTAGGCAGGTTCCAGTGGTTGCTGCAGCTGAACCTTCCCAACCAGGTCCATGCAAGGCCATCTCAGATGGGTGTGCACCTGGGTTGGGCAAGGACACCCCTCAGACAGTGAGAGCCACTGAGCTGGGTTGTCACAGAGGCTCCTTTTCCTGCTCCGAGAACAGGTTGGGGGAGTATGAGGGACCTCTCCCCGCTCCCAGGAGCCACTTCTTTCGAGATGAGGCACTCTCCTGCCTGCCTGTTCCCGTTTGGCTGCAATAGACCATTGCCAACATTCAGAGAACAAAAAGGGGCCTCACCTGTTTCCCTGACACGTCAAAGGCAGGTGGGTATGTCCAGGGGACCTGGGGTAGAACCTATACATCGGCCCACCCCCAGGCTATGCTGGCTTCATCTTATCTGTGTGATGGGGGTGGGGGTGGGAATTACCAAGAGACCATCACACAGGCCATGGACAAGTTCTACAAGAGCCAGGTAGAAGAGCACTGTCCGTGCATGCTGCCCGGCCCCAGCTTACACACACACATCTCTTATTTGACAGCTTCCCCAAAGCAGGCTTTGAAGTCCAGGCTCCCCAAGAAGCCTGGGGAGGAGACTCTGCCAGGCTAAAGGGCCTATTCCCAAAGGTGCCACCCTCACCAGTCTCATCCTGACAATCTTGGGTTATTTTTGCCCTGAAGTTTTGGAGAGGGGGACAGGGAGACACAGACAGTACGCATTAGCCACCTTTCCAGAGAGCATCAGGCCTCCAGACTGGGCAGGTCCGACCTCCACTCGGGCGTTTTTCTCACTGGTTGCCAGTTGGGGGAAGCAGCATTGTGAGCACCTGCCCGTCTCCCCAGGTCCTGTTCAGAAACCCCATCTGTGCCTCTGGAGAGGCTGCCCTGAGCACACAGGCCCAGCAACCACCATCTATGGCCCCCAGGACCTAATCCCCTTCTGCATAGGGGTCAGTGCATGTGAGTATACACTGGGCTTGATTTCTGCCCACTAGTCCCTGCCAGATATCCCATACCCACCTCAAGAGAATGAGGTCACACAAACACACCCAGGCCGTCATGGTGATGGAGCAGCTGGGGTCCTACTTGCCCACCCTCCATTGCTGGTTCAGAGCCTGACCACATGCCTATCCTGAGATGGGACTTTGGGGACATTGCCCACCAGGGTCACTGACCACTTTGAGTTCAAGAAACAGAGGGGGAGCTGGTCCCCTAGAAGTCTGGAACATGGGATAAGCCAAGGCTTGCCTTCAGAACAGGTTTCCACCACGTAGCCGCCAAGGCCCAGGGCATCCCTAAGTTCAGGTGAAGCCTGCCTGCCATGTCCACAGCCTATGCCGACCCCTCCTGGAGCCACTGGAATGCTTGTTCCTGGGCATGAAACAAACCCAGACAGCTTCAGCCTTGCAGGACAACAATGTGCATCTGGCAGCAGTAGCCAGAGGGCCCATAAAAAGAAGGTGGAGGTGAAACCAGATGCTATGAGGATACTTTATTAGGCAAAATCATATACTATAAAAATGCTTTAAAATGCAGGAGGAGGAGAGGTGAAGACACGAACAAGTGCGTAGTGACACATGGCAGTCAGAACACAGTAAAGAATCCACACTGCTTCCCCCCTTTACCTAGAAAAGGAAAGTTCTAGGCCTCCTCCTCAGCATACTCCTCAAACTCCTCCTCCTGGGCGGTGGCATCCTGATACTGTTGATACTCAGTATCCAGGGCCCCAACTCAGCTCCCTGCAGGGAGTTTAAGTCAGTAGCTCTTCACCTTGAAGAGGCACCTGGGCCTTCCTCCCAAAGCCCGTTTAGGAGGCAGATGCAGCCACTCCACTCGGAGGATAGGAGGGTGTTCTGGGGGCCCTGACTCCACAATTCCCACCGCGATGACCTTGGGGCACTCCTAGATTTTGGGCGGCCAAAGAACCTCACCCCAGTCCTCCCCCACAGCTCACCGAAGATGAAGTTGTCCGGTCTGAAGATCTGCCGGAAGGGCCCTGAGCGCACAGAGTCCATGATGCCTGGCTCCAAATCCACCAGCACAGGGCGGGGCACATACCTGCCACCAGAGTGGGGCGGGAGGGCATGAGCGAGGGGAGGACCACGTTCCCAGGAGGGCGGTGGGGGAAGGACGGGGCTCTCACCGCAGGCCTCTTTGTAGTATACTTCCATGCGCTCCAGCTGCAGACGGCTGTCCCCATGGCAGGTGCCAGCGGAGTCGATGGCATGTTCATCAGAGATCACCTCCCAGAACTGCAAGAGAGGGGAGGGGCCAGACAGGCCAGGGCTAAGTCACGGAGCCCCAGCCCCTCTCCCACCCCCATCCTCACCCCCATCCCTAGGCCGCTGTGTCCCTAGGGTCCACCCCAGCGGCCTCACCAGCCACCCAGTCCCACCACGTCCCCAGCAGGGAGGCCAGGGGCCGCAATGCAGAGGACCCGCCCCCGCCCCAACCACTGCCAACATCTTCCCTGGCCACCCGGCATGCCCGAGCTGAGCCCTCAGAGCCCCGGCTGCCAACCATGGCACCAATCTGGTTCCCGCACTGCTCGGCCTGCGTGAGCACGATCTCTCTCATGGCTAAGGCGGGATCAGGGTGGCAGGAGAAACGCGAGGAGGAAGATCAGACACACAGTGACTCAGCCCGCCCTCCGCCAACGCTGAAACAGCCCCGCGCCCACCTCCCCCAGCCTCGGATTCGACTCCCAGAATAAGCAACAGCTTTACTTCCACACAGGTGTACCCACTTGTGAACCCCTTGGCGTTGAACGTCTGTTGGAGAGCTCAGGTGTCCCTGCTGTGGTCCTTTCCACGCTGGGGAAAGCTGATCGGCTGGAGAACTTCCTCCCACGTCTTTACTAAGACTCAATTCCTAGCTGACCTGAAACTGAATTTTCCTCCCATGTGGGAGGGGAGGACTCCAGTTTCCACACTTACAGAGTGCCTTTGCACCTGTCCTAGATTGATGACATATTTCTGTAATTGATGAGTCCTTCCTCTATTAGGAGATCTGTGGTTAGGAAAGGCCTTCAGTCTGTTAACAGGACTTCATTATAAGTTTTACTCTGGAGCAGTTCAAATCCACAGTAAGCTATCGGTGTTAGAGATAGGCCTCTGATTTAACTACAGTCTTCTTTTTTTTTTATTATTATTATTATTATACTTTAAGTTCTAGGGTACATGTGCATAATCTGCAGGTTTGTTACATATGTATACTTGTGCCATGTTGGTGTGCTGCACCCATCGACTCGTCAGCACCCATCAACTCGTCATTTACATCAGGTATAACTCCCAATGCAATCCCTTCCCCCTTCCCCCTCCCCATGATAGGCCCCGGTGTGTGATGTTCCCCTTCCCGAGTCCAAGTGATCTCATTGTTTAGTTCCCACCTACGAGTGAGAACATGCGGTGTTTGGTTTTCTGTTCTTGCGATAGTTTGCTGAGAATGATGGTTTCCAGCTGCATCTATGTCCCTACAAAGGACACAAACTCATCCTTTTTAATGGCTGCATAGTATTCCATGGTGTATATGTGCCACATTTTCTTAATCCAGTCTGTCACTGATGGACATTTGGGTTGATTCCAAGTCTTTGCTATTGTGAATAGTGCCGCAATGAACATACGTGTGCATGTGTCTTTATAGCAGCATGATTTATAATCCTTTGGGTATATACCCAGTAATGGGATGACTGGGTCATATGGTACTTCTAGTTCTAGATCCTTGAGGAATCGCCATACTGTTTTCCATAATGGTTGAACTAGTTTACAGTCCCACCAACAGTGTAAAAGTGTTCCTATTTCTCCACATCCTCTCCAGCACCTGTTGTTTCCTGACTTTTACATGATTGTCATTCTAACTGGTGTGAGATGGTATCTCATTGTGGTTTTGATTTGCATTTCTGATGGCCAGTGATGTCAAGCATTTTTTCATGTGTCTGTAGGCTGTATGCATGTCTTCTTTTGAGAAATGTCTGTTCATATCCTTTGCCTACTTTTTATGGGGTTGTTTTTTTCTTGTAAATTTGAGTTCTTTGTAGGTTCTGGATATTAGCCCTTTGTCAGATGAGTAGATTGCAAAAATTTTCTCCCATTCTGTAGGTTGCCTGTTCACTCTGATGGTAGTTTCTTTTGCTGTGCAGAAGCTCTTTAGTTTAATGAGATCCCATTTGTCAATTTTGGCTTTTGTTGCTGTTGCTTTTGGTGTTTTAGACATGAAGTCCTTGCCCATGCCTATGTCCTGAATGGTATTACCTAGGTTTTCTTCTAGGGTTTTTATGGTATTAGGTCTAACACTTAAGTCTCTAATCCATCTTGAATTAATTTTCGTATAAGGAGTAAGGAAAGGATCCAGTTTCAGCTTTTTACTTACGGCTAGCCAATTTTCCCAGCACCATTTATTAAATAGGGAATCCTTCTCCCATTTCTTGTTTTTCTCAGGTTTGTCAAAGATCAGATGGCTGTAGATGTGTGGTATTATTTCTGAGGGCTCTGTTCTGTTCCACTGGTCTATATCTCTGTTTTGGTACCAGTACCATACTGTTTTGGTTACTGTAGCCTTGTAGTATAGTTTGAAGTCACGTAGCGTGATGCCTCCAGCTTTGTTATTTTGACTTAGGATTGTCTTGGCAATGCGGGCTCTTTTTTGGTTCCATATGAACTTTAAAGCAGTTTTTTCCAATTCTGTGAAGAAACTCATTGGTAGCTTGATGGGGATGGCATTGAATCTGTAAATTACCTTGGGCAGTATGGCCATTTTCACGATATGGATTCTTCCTATCCATGAGCATGGTATGTTCTTCTATTTGTTTGTGTCTTCTTTTATTTCACTGCGTAGTGGTTTGTAGTTCTCCTTGAAGAGGTCCTTTACATCCCTTGTAAGTTGGATTCCTAGATATTTTATTCTCTTTGAAGCAATTGTGAATGGAAGTTCATTCATGATTTGACTCTCTGTTTGTCTGTTACTGGTATATAAGAATGCTTGTGATTTTTGCACATTAATTTTGTATCCTGAGACTTTGCTGAAGTTGCTTATCAGCTTAAGGAGATTTTGGGCTGAGATGATGGGGTTTTCTAAATATACAATCATGTCATCTGCAAACAGGGACAATTTGACTTCTTTTCCTAACTGAATACCCTTGATTTCTTTCTCTTGCCTGATTGCCCTAGCCAGAACTTCCAACACTATGTTGAATAGGAGTGATGAGAGAGGGCATCCCTGTCTTGTGCCAGTTTTCAAAGGGAATGCTTCCAGTTTTTGCCCATTCAGTATGATATTGGCTGTGGGTTTGTCATAAATAGCTCTTATTATTTTGAGATGCGTTCCATCAATACCGAATTTATTGAGAGTTTTCAGCATGAAGGGCTGTTGAATTTTGTCAAAGGCCTTTTCTGCATCTATTGAGATAATCATGTGGTTTTTGTCTTTGGTTCTGTTTATATGCTGGATTATGTTTATTGATTTGCGTATGTTGAACCAGCCTTGCATCCCAGGGATGAAGCCCACGTGATCATGGTGGATAAGCTTTTTGATGTGCTGCTGGATTCGGTTTGCCAGTATTTTATTGAGGATTTTTGCATCGATGTTCATAAGGGATATTGGTCTAAAATTCTCTTTTTTTGTGTCTCTGCCAGGCTTTGGTATCAGGATGATGTTGGCCTCATAAAATGAGTTAGGGAGCATTCCCTCTTTTTCTATTGGTTGGCTAGAGTCTTCTTCAGAGTGGGATTAGCCCTTTCACCTTTCCAGAGGACCACAGTCTCCATACAGAGTGAAGGTAATATTGGATTCTTCAAGCTAAGGATAGGTGTTGGGATATTCCTGCCGTGAAAGATGGGCCATTGTCACTGTGCAGGCTTTTAGATGACCCAAACTGAGGAGAACACCTGAGCTTCACCAGAACAACATGCAGTTGGGCCTCTTATCAGCTGGCAAAGTTGAATGTTTGCCCTCTCTGGGAAGTGACAGATGATAATAGGGACACTATATAGGTATACGTACCCCTTTCTATGTCTGAATTAGCCGTATGCAAGGAAAAACTAAAACAGTTTTCAGAGGTTCCAGGAAAATTCATAGACAAATTTGAGAGGCTAACCTTGATGTATGATCTGACCAGGCAAGATTTGCATATATTTGTGCTCACCTGCTGCGTGGTAGATAAGCAGTGTATTATGGGAGTGGCTAGAGCACATGCTAACAGGGTGGCAGCCTGCAACCAGGGACATGACACCTATCAAGTGGGGTTTCACTCTGTTGGCCAGGATGGTCTCAAACCCCTGACAACAAGTGATCTGCCCACCTTGGCCTCCCAAATTGCTGGGATTACAGGCATGAGCCACCGCTCCCAGGCACAATGAGGTTTTTAAATAATTCTAACTGATTTCTTGCTGTTGAGCAGGGAGCTGAGCAAGTTGAACAGATCATAGGCCTAAAGGAGAAGACGGAAGACAAACTCTGGAACACACGTGATTAATTACAATGGAAACCAAATCAAATTTAATAAGGCTGTACCTCTTAGTTTCAAGATGTTTCCCCTCATTTTGAAATATGGTGTTATTCCATGGAAAAGAAAACTAGTGTTTATCTCCAGAGTAAAGATCAGGGCTCCCTGCAGGGATTGATTGACTGAGAGCTATAGCTCAGGATTAAAAATCCTTCTTTTTTCCACTTATAAATTAAAATTAATTTCTAAGCCCCTATTGACTAAATGGACCCCTCTTCTTGGATAAGGACATTTCAAAGTTAACCTGAAAAGCTAGTTCAAGCCATGGGTCACACATGCCTCATTATACTCTCCTCCCTTTTGGTTTTAATTTTAATTTTTATTTTTGTGGGTACATAGTTGGTGTATATATTTATGGGGGTACAAGACATACTTTGATACAGGCATGCAATGAGTAATACGTAATTTAAAACGGGGTATCCATCCCCTCAAGCATTTATAGCTTATAACAATCCAATTATACTATTTTAGTTTTTATAAAATGTATAATTATTTTTGACTATAATCACCCTGTTATGCTATCAAATACTGTCTTACTCATTCTTTCTAACAATTTTTTGTACCCATTTCACATCCCCACTAATCCCCTGTTCCCCCACTGCCCTTCCCAGCCTCTGGTAACCATCCTTATATTCTCTATCTCTATGACATCAATTGTTTCGAATTTTAGCACCCACAAATAAGTGAAAACATGTGACATTTGTCTTTCTGTGCCTTATTTCACTTAACCTAAAGACTTTCAGGTCCATTTATGTTACTGCAAATGTCAGATTCTCATTCTTTTTTTTTTTTTTTTTTTTTTTTTTTTTTGAGGCGGAATTCTTGCTCTGTCGCCCAGGCTGGAGTGCAGTGACCGGATCTCAGCTCACTGCAAGCTCCGCCTCCCAGGTTTACGCCATTCTCCTGCCTCAGCCTCCCGAGTAGCTGGGACTACAGGCTCCTGCCACCTCGCCCGGATAGTTTTTTGTATTTTCTTAGTAGAGACGGGGTTTCACAGTGTTAGCCAGGATGGTCTCGATCTCCTGACCTCGTGATCCACCCGTCTTGGCCTCCCAAAGTGCTGGGATTACAGGCTTGAGCCACCGCGCCCGGCCTCTCATTCTTTCTTACAGCTGAATCGTACTCCATTGTGTACATGTACCACATTTTCTCCATCCAGTCATCTGTTGATGGACATTTAGGTCTCTTCCAAATCTTGGCTATTAGCAACATTTGTTTTTGACTCACTTCTGGATAAAAGCCACCTTAACTGGGGTGAAATGATATCTCATTTTGGGTTTGATTTGCATTTCCATGATGATCAGTAATGTGGAGCACCTTTTCATTTGCCTGTTTGCCATCTGTATGTCTTCTTTTCATAAATGTCCATTTAAATTTTTGTCCACTCTTTAATTGGATTACTACATTTTTTTCTATAGAATTTTTTGAACTCAATATATTGCAGTGTATTAGTCTGTTCCTGCACTGCTATAAAAAAAAAAACTGAGACTGGGTTATGTATCTATTTACTTATTGAGATGAAATCTTGCTCTGTCACCCAGGCTGGAGTGCACTGGCACGATCTTGGTTCACTGCAACCTCTACCTCCTGGGTTCAAGCAATTCTCTGCCTCAGCCTCTTGAGTAGCTGGGATTGCAGGCATCTGCCACTATGCCCAGCTAAGTTTTTGTATTTTCAGTAGAGATGGGGCTTCACCATCTTGGCCGGGCTGGTCTTGAACTCCTGACCTTCTGATCCACCCGCCTCAGCCTCCCAAAGCACTGGGATTACAGGCATGAGCCACTATGCCTGGCAAGACTGGGTAATTTATAAAGGAAATATGTTTAACTGAGTCACAGTTCCACATGGCTGGGGAGGCCTCAGGAAACTTACAATCACGGCAGATGGAGAAGTAGGCACCTCTTCCATGACAGCAGGCAAGACAGCATGTATGTGAAGCAAAGAGGGAAGAGCCCCTTATAAAACCATCAGATCTCATGATAACTCACTCATTATCAGAAGAACAGCATGGGGGAAACCACCCCCATGATCCAATCACCTGCTACCAGGTCTCTCCCTCAACACCTGGGGATTACAATTCAATATGAAATTTGGATGGGGACACAAAGCCTAACCATATCATGTAGCTATTAATTGCTTTTCAGATGGGTAATTTACAAATATTTTTTCCCATTCTGTGTGTTTTCTCTTCGCTTTGTTTATTGTTTCCTTCACTTTAAAAAAGCTTTCTGACTTGCTGTAATTCCATTTGTCCATGTTTGCTTCGGTCGTCTGTGCTTATGGGGCATTATTTAAGAAATTTTTGCCCAAACCAATGCCCTAAAGAGTTTCCCCAATGTTTTCTTGTAAAATTTTGATAGTTTGAGGTGTTAGATTTAAGTCTTTTATTTATTTTAATTTGATTTTTGCATGTGGCAAGAAATAAGGTTCTAGTTTCATTCTTGTGCCTATGGCTTGTCAGTTTTCCCAGCCCTATTTGCTACAGAAATGGTCTTATTTTTTGTTGTATGTTCTTGACACTTTTGTTGAAAATAAGTTTAGTTTAGCTGTATGAGTTTGCTTCTAAGTTCTCTATTTCATTCCATTTGTCTTTATGTCTTTTTATTCTAGTGTCAAGTTGTTTTAATTACTATAGCTTGATAGTATAATTTAAAACCAGGTAATGGGATTCCTCCAGTTTTGGTTTATATACTCAGCATAGCTTTGACTATTATGGTGTTTTGTAGTTCCATATATATTTCAGTTTTTTTTTTTCTATTTCTGTGAGGAATGTCATTGTTATTTTGACAGAGATGGCATGAAATGTATAGCTTGCTTTGGATCATATGGACATTTTTTAAAATACTGATTCTTCCAATCTGTGCACATAGAAATATCTTTCCATTTTTTTTGTGTGTGTTCTCTTTCATTTCTTTTACCAGTGTTTTACATTTTTAATTGTTGAAAACTTTTTATTTCTTTGGTAAATTCCCACACAGTTTATTTGTGGCTATTGTAAATAGGATTACTCTTTTGAATTCTTTTTCAGTTTGTTTACTGTTGGCATATAGAAATCCTACTGATTTGTATATGTTGATTTTGTATTTTGCAAATTTACTCGAGTTATTACTTCTAATAGTTTTTTGGTGGATATATTAGGCCATTCTCACATTGCTGTAAAAATAATCAGTGACTGGTTAATTTATAAAGGAAATAGGTTTAATTGGCTCATGGTTCTACAGGCTGTACAGAAAGCATAGCACTGGCATCTGCTTCTGGTGAAGCCTCTGACAACTGACAAGGTGAAAAATAAATCCAGTGCTTGCACATCCCATGGTAAGTGCAAAGGCCAGGGGGAAGTGCTACACACACTTGTAGATAACCAGCTCTCATGAAAACTTACTATTGTGAGAATGTCACCAAAGGAAATGATGCCAAACTGTTCATGGAAATCCTGCCCTCATGATTCAATCACCTCCCCACTAGGCCCACTTACAACATTAAGGATTATATTTCAATGTAAGATTTTGGTGGGAACACACACCCAAACTATATCATTTGGCTCTGGCCATTCTAAATCTCATATCCTTCTCATATATCAAAATACAATCATGACTTCCCAATAATCCCCAAATTCTTAACTCATTTCAACCTTAACTCAAAAGTCGAAAGTCTCATCTAAGACAAAGCTAGTTTATTCCTCCTATAAGCCTGTAAAATAAAAAACAAATTAGGTACTTCCAAGATACAAATGGGGCATAGGCATTGGGTAAATACTCCTATTCTAAAAGGAAGAAATCAGCTAAAAGAAAGAGGCCACAGGACCCATGCAAGTCTGAAACCCAGAAGGGCAGTTATTGAATTGTAAGGCTCCAAAATAATTATTTTTGACTCTATGTCCCATTTCCAGGGCACACTAATGCCTTGAGACGTTTAGACCTTGTGGCTTTGCATTGTTCAGCCCATAGAGCTGCTCTCATGGGCTGGTATTGTGTTCCTCTGGCCGGTTTTGTGTGCTTCTGGTTTTTCCAGGTGCAAGGTGCAAGCTGTAGCTAGATCTACCATTCTGGGGTCTGGAGGATAGTGATCCTCTCCTCACAGATCTACTAGGCCACGCCCCATTGGGGAGCTAACATGGGGATTGTAACCCTACATTTCTTCTCTGCATTGTTTTAGTAGAGGTTCTCCATGAGGGCTGCACCCCTGCAGCATGCTTCTGCCTGCACACCCTGGCTTTGTTATACATTCTTTGAGGTAAAGGTGGAGGCTCCCAAGTCTCAACTCTTGCATTTTGTACACTCTCAGGCCTAACACCATATGAAAGCTACCAAGGCTTATGGCTTGCACCCTCTGAAGTAGTGACTGGAGTTGTAACTGGGCCAATTTGTGCTACATCTGGTGCTGGAGCACTGGCCAGGATGCAGGGAGCCACGTTCCAAGGCTACCCAAGGCAGCAGCTCCTGGGCCTGATCCCAGAAACTATTCTCTTCTTTTAGACTTCAGGGCCTGTGATGCGGGGCTGCTTTTTAGATTTCTAAAATGCCTTCAATTCCTCTTTCCCATTGTCTTGCTATCAACACTTGCTTTTATTTTTAAGGTTATAAAAATATGTTTAACAAGTGATTGCTCCACAGCCTGCTTGAGTTCCTCTCTTATAAAAGCTTTTTATTTTTTCTGCCACATGACTAGGCTACAAAGTTTTCAAGCTTTTACATTATGCTTCCCTTGTAAGTAAAAGTAAGTTACAACTTTTTTTTTTTTCTCCAACATGTGAGCATAGGTTGTTAGTAACAGCCAGGCCACATCTTGAATGCTTTGCTGCTTAGACATTTTCCCAACAGAAATCCTAAATCATCACTTTCTTTTTTTTTTTTTTTGAGACGGAGTCTCGCTCTGTCACCCAGGCTGGAGTGCAGTGGCCGGATCTCAGCTCACTGCAAGCTCCGCCTCCCAGGTTTACACCATTCTCCTGCCTCAGCCTCCCAAGTAGCTGGGACTACAGGCTCCCGCCACATCGCCCGGCTAGTTTTTTTGTATTTTTTTAGTAGAGACGGGGTTTCACCGTATTAGCCAGGATGGTCTCGATCTCCTGACCTCATGATCCGCCCGTCTCGGCCTCCCAAAGTGCTGGGATTATAGGCTTGAGCCACCCGCGCCCGGCCCATCACTTTCAAATTCAAACTTTTATATATCCCTAGGGCATGACAGAAATTCAGTCAACCACTTTGTTAAGACAACATGAATGACCTTTGCTTCGGTCCTAAGTTTCTAATTTTCATCTGAGACCTCCTCAGCTCAGCCTTCACTGTCCAGATCACTACCAGCATTTTGGTCACAGCCATTCAACCAGTCTCTAAGAACATCTCAACTTTCCCTCATTTTTCTATCTTCTTCTGAGTCCTGCAAACTCTTCCAACCTCTGCCTGTTTACCCAATTACAAAGCTGGTTCCACATTTTCAGGTATTCTTATAACAATTTTCCACTCCTTTGTGCCAATTTTCTGTATTAAGCTTTTTTTTCATCACTATAAGTACCTGAGACTGGGTGGGAGGTTTAAGTGGCTCATGATTCTACAAGCTGTAGAGAAGACAGCACTGGCATGCACTTCTGGGAAGGCCTCTGGAAGTTTACGGTCATGGCAGAAGTTGAAGCAGAATCTTGCACATCACAGGGCAAAAAGCAGGAGCAAAAAACAGAGGGGCGAGTTGTTACACACTTTTAAATAACCAGATCTTATGGGAACTCACTCACTATCATGAGTATAGTACCAAATGGGATGGTGCTAAGACATTTATGAGTAATCCACCCTGATGGTTAAATTGCCTTTCACCAGGTCCACCTCCAACATTGCGAATTAAAATATGAGATTTGGGAGGGGACATACATTCAAACCCTATCAGAGGAGTCTTTATGTTTTTCCAAATATAAGATTATGTCATTGGCAAAAACAATAATTTGACTTCTTTTCCAAATGGGATGACTTTTATTGCTTTCTCTTGTCTGACTGCTTCAGATAGGACTTTCAGAATTATGTTGAATAACAGTGGTAAAAGTGGATATTCTTGTCATCTTCCAGATTTTAGAGGAAAGGCTTTTAGCTTTTCCCCACTTAGTAAGATACTAGCTGTGGGTCTGTCATATATGACTTTTAATATGTTGAGATATGTTCATTCCATACCCAGTTTTCAATGGGCTTTTTATTATTAAAGAATATTAAATTTTATCAAATATTTTTTAGCATAATGGAAATGATTATATGGATTTTGTCTTTTTTTTTTTTTTTTTTTTTTTTTTGAGACAAAGTCTTCCTCTGTCACCCAGGCTGGAGTGCAATGGCATGATCTCGGCTCACTGCAACCTCTGCCTCCTGGGTTCAAGTGATTTTCCTGCCTCAGCCTTCCGAGTAGCTGGGATTACAGGTGCCCACCACTGCACCTGGCTAATTTTTTTATTTTTAGTAGAGATGGGATTTCGCCATGTTGGCTAGGCTGGGTTTGAACTCCTGAACTCAGGTGATCTGCCCACCTCAGCTTCCAAAAGTGCTGGGATTACAGGCATGAGCCATTGAGCCCGGCCCCTTCATTCTGTTTATATATCACATTGATTGATTTGCATGTTGAACCATCCTTGCATCCCTGGGATAAATTCCACTTGGTCATTATGAATTACCTATTTAGGTATTGTTTAATTCAGTTTGCTAGTTTGTTTTACAAATTTTTGCATCAATATTCTCAAATATGGGCCTGTAGTTTGTTTTTTTTTTAATGTGTCTTTGCCTTGTTTTGATATCAGTGTAATACTAGTCTCAAAGAATGAGTTTGGAAATGTTCTTTCCTTCTCTATTTTTCAGTCTGGTCCTACAGCCTTTTTTTTTTTATTATGGCTTTAATTTTGTTACCTGTTATTGGTCTGTTCAGGTTTTGGATTTTTTTCCCATTTCACTCTTGGTAAGTTGTGTATGTGTAAGAATTAATTTCCTCTAGGTTTTCTAATTTGTTGGCAAATAATTACTCATAGTGGCCACTAATGATCCTTTGATTTTCTGAAGTGTTACTTGTAATGTCTCCTTTTCCACCTCTGATTTTATTAATTTGTATCTTTTCTGTTTTTTGCCTAGCCTGCCTAAATATTTGTCAACTGTTTTACTTTTCAAAAAATCAACTTTTTGTTTCATTGATCTTTTGCATTGTTTTCTTCATTTTATTTCTGCTCTAATTTTTAATATTTCTTTTCTTCTAATTTTGAGTTTGGTTTGGCCTTTTTATTCTAGTTAATTAAGATGTATTGTTAGGTTATTTGCAGTTTTTCTGTTTTTTATATAAGCACTTACAGTTATAAATTTTCCTTTCATAATAGTACCTCTTTTACCGTATTCCATAGGTTTTGCTATGCTATGTTTCTATTAGCATTTGTTTCAAGAAATTTTTCCATTTTCTTTTTAACATTTTTATTGACCTTCTGATCATTCAAGAGCATACTGTTTAATGTCCAAATGTTTGTATAGTTTCTGAAATTCATTTTTTAATTGATTTCTAGTTTGTTCCATTGTGGTCAGAGAAAATGCTTGATATTATTTCAATTATTTGAATGTTTTTAGACTTGTTACTTAACTTATGGTCTATCCTTGAAAATAATCCATGTGCAGAGAAGAAGAATGTGTATTCTGCAGCTGTTGGATGAAATTTTCTGTAAATATCTATTAGGTTCATTTGTTATATAGTGCAGATTAAGTCTGATGTTTCTTTGTTGATTTTCTGTCTGGAAGGTCTATCCAATGACTAAAGTAGGGTGTTGAAGTGTCCAGCCATTATTGTATTGATGTCTCTTTCTTTAGGTCTTATAATATTTGCTTCATTTATCTAGGTGCTTTAGTGTTGGGTGCATATATATTTCCAATTTTTCCTCTTGATGAATTGATCTCTTTATTATTATATAATGACCTTCTTAACATCTTCTTATAGTCTTTTGTTGAAATCTATTTTTGTCTGGTATAAGTAAAGCTATCTCTGCTCTTTTTTGGTTTCTATTGGCATGGAATAACTTTTTCCATCCTTTTATTTTCAGTCTAAATGTATCTTTATAGGTAAAGTATTTTTTTTGTAGGTCACAGATTATTATCTTGCTTCTCTATCCATTCATCCACTATTTGTCTTTTGATTGGAGTATTCAGTTGATTTACATCCAATGTTATTATTGGTAAGCACTAACTCCTGCCACTTTGTTACTTGTTTTCTGATTGATTTTTGTCCTCTCATCATTCTTTTCTTTCTTCCTGTCTTCCTTTTAGTGAAGGTGATTTCTCTTTTAATATTATCTAATTTCTTGCTTTTTACTTTTTGTATATCTGTGTACGTTTTTTGATTTGAAATTACCATGAGGCTTGAATATAATATCTTATAACATCATTTTAGACTGTGGAAAATTTAACATTGATTGCATAAACAAAGAAACAAGCAAAGAAACTAATAAAAACTCTACACTTTAATTCCACTGCCATTATTTTAAACTTTTTGTTGTTTCTCTTCCTTCCCTATTTTACTGTCTATGTCTTGGAAATATGTTGTAGTTATTTTTTATTGGTTTATTGTTTATTCTTTCTATTTGAGATTTTGGCACACCATAATTACCATGTTATAATATTCTGTTTTTCCATGTGCTATTACTAGTGAGTTTTGTACCTTCAGATGATTCCTTATTGCTCACTCACTTTTTTTCTTTTAGGTTGAGAACTCCCTTTAGCATTTCTTGTAGGACAAGTCTGGTGTTAATGAAATACCTCAGTTTTTGTTCGTTGGGAAAAGTTCTTATTTCTCCATCAAGTTTAAAGGACTTTTTGCCAGACACATTATTCTAAAGTAAAAGTCTTTTTTTTTTTTTCCTTCAGCTTTTTAAATATGTCATGCCACTCTCTCAGCCTGTAAATTTTCCCCTGAAAAGTCTGCTGTCAGATGTATCGGAGTTCCATTGAACATTATTTGTGTATCTTCTCTCGCTGCTTTTAGAATCATTTCTTTATCCTTAACCTTTGCGCAGTGGCTCAAGCCTGTAATCCCAGTACTTTGGGAGGCCGAGGCGGGTGGATCACGAAGTCAGGAGATCGAGACCATCCTGGCTAACATGGTGAAACCCCGTCTCTACTAAAAATACAAAAAACTAGCCGGGCGTGGTGGCGGGCGCCTGTAGTCCCAGCTACTCCGAGGCTGAGGCAGGAGAATGGCGTAAACCCGGGAGGCGGAGCTTGCAGTGAGCCGAGATCGCGCCACTGCACTCCAGCCTGGGTGACACAGCGAGACTCCGTCTCAAAAAAAAAAAAAATCAATCAATAAAAATGTAAAGGCTGAGTGCAGTGGCTCACGCCTATAATCCCAATCATTTGGGAAGCAGAGGAGGGTGGATCACTTGAGGTCAGAAGTTAGAGATCAGCCTGACCAACATGGTGAAACACCATCTCTACTAAAAATACAAAATTAGCCAGGCATGCTGGTGCACACCTGTATTCCCAGCTACTCAGGAGGCTGAGGCAGGAGAATTGCTTGAACCCAGGAGGCAGAGTTTGCAGTGAGCCAAGATCGGGACATTGCACTTCAGCCTGGGCAACAGGAGCTAAACTCTGTCTCAAAAAACAAAAAAAAATTTTAATTAAAGAAAGAAAAAAAAAAAAAAAAAAAAAACGCCAGGCGTGGTGGCTCAGGCCTGACTGCAATCCCAGTACTTTGGGAGGCCGAGGCAACTGGATCACTTGAGGTCAGGAGTTCGAGACCTGCCTGGCCAACACAGTGAAACCCCACCTCTACTAAAAATACAAAATTAGCCTGGCATGGTAATGCAGGCCTGTAATCCCAGCTACTCAGGACGCTGATGCAGGAGAAGTGCTTGAACCCGGGAGGTGGAGGTTGCAGTGAGCTGAGATCACACCACTGCAGTCCAGCCTGGGCAACAAAGTGAGACTCCTTGTCAGAAAAAGAAAAGAGGCTTGGCTCAGTGGCTCATGCGTGTAATTCCAACACTTTGGGAGGCCAAGGCAGGTGGATCACAAGGTCAGAAGTTCAAGACCAGCCTGGCCAAGATGGTGAAACCCCATCTCTACTAAAAATACAAAAAAATTAGCTGGGCTTTGTGGCAGGTGCCTGTAATCCCAGCTATTGGGGAGGCTGAGACGGATAATTGCTTCAACCCAGGAGGTGGAGGTTACAGGGAGCTGAAATCGCGCCACTGCACTCCAGCCTGGGGACAGAGCAAGACTCCAAAAACAAATGAAAAAAAAAAAAAAAGATAAGAAAAGACACCGCAGGGCCATATGGGTTTACAGCTCAGTATAAAGTAACCCTAATGAAATCTGAGTTTATTTAAAATGGTCAAGGTCAAGGAAAAAAAAAAAGAGTAGTGACTTTCTTCAATTAATTTTATGGTATAATGTCAAAGCTTGATATAGTTAATACATGTCAACTAACTTAGGATGAGAATGTTTATAAAACAGATGTCATTTTATGTACCATTACAAATATACTGCAAATTAAACAGACTTTCTCAACAAAAGAAAAACTGTTGTTGAGGACTTCACTTCCATTAGACGCATACATTTGTTTTTCCTTTTTGAGACAAGGTCTCGCTCTGTTGCCTAGGCTAGAGTGCAGTGGCGTGAGCATGATAATGTGCCTACTTTTCCATTTTCCTGTGTTCTTTCCACTATGTTACCAAATAAACTTTAAAACACCGAGCACTGGCCAGGCGAAGTGGCTCACGCCTGTAATCCCAGCACTTTTGGTGGCCGAGGTGGGTGGATCACCTGATGAGGTTGGGAGTTCAAGACCAGCCTGACCAACATAAGAGAAACCCCACCTCTACTAAAAATACAAAATTAGCCGGGCGTGGAGGCACATGCCAGTAATCTCAGCTACTGGCGGGGGCTGAGGCAGGAGAATCGCTTGAACCCAGGAGGCGGAGGTTGCAGTGAGCAGAGATCGCACCACTGCACTCCAGCCTCGGAAACAAGAGTGAAACTCCGTCTCAAAACAACAACAGCAGCAGCAACAAAAAACACGAGCACTGATCAGGGGCGCCTGTTTCCTCGGCCTCAGGCTGTGGCGCCTGCCAGTCCCCACCTCGGTGTTCCTCCTCTTCTCCTGGTACCAGGGTCTCTCTCAAGAAACAAACGCGCATTAGTAACCGGCATCTTGGCCTGCGCTGCGGGTGACCCGCTCAAGCCTCCATGAAGGGACGCTAGTTCAAAGTGAAGTCCGGATACAAACAGCCCGAAGGGAAACGCGGGCACGCCCGCTCCGCTGTACTCACAGTGGGGCAGGAAGCCTTTTCTTCACTTTTGCCTTGGTGGCCCCAGGTGTCCTGGAGCTGCAGCAGCGTCTCGCTCTCCTCACTGCGGACGTGACCCGAGGTGCCCCCAAGTGTCCTGAAGCCGCGGCCCCTCCTGGTTAGGTCCTGAGGAGAGAAAGCTTCGTCTTCACAGTGGATGCCCCAGGAAGCCGCCGTGTGGATCGGTCACGGTTCAGGCGTGCAGCGCTCCAGGTTTGGCAGGGCTGGGCGCCCCCTCGCGGCAACTCTGGAGCATCTCTGAAAATCAGCGCCTGAATTTTTCCAGATAGCAAGCAAAGATGATGACTAGTTCACGCCTGTAATCCCAGCGCTTTGGGAAGCCGAGGCGGGAGGATCACTTGAGGTCAGGAGTTCGAGACCAACCTGGCCAATATGGTGAAACCCCTGTCTCTACTAAAAGTACAAAAAAATTAGCAGGGCGTCGTGGCGCACACTTGTATTCCCAGCTAATCAGGAGGCTGACGCAGGAGAATCGCTTGAACACGACAGGTGGAGGTTGCAGTGAGCCGAGTTCACGCCATTGCACTCCAGCCTGGGCAACAAGAGCGAAACTCCCATTAAACAAACAAACAAACAAAAAAAACACCAAGCACTGATCCAGGGGCGCCTGTTTCCCCAGTCTCAGGCTGTGACGCCTGCCAGTCCCCAGCCTCCCAACCTCCCGACCGCCTGACGGCGTCTCCGCGTTCCCCCTGGTGCCGTTCTCTGGGTACCAGGGTCTCTGCCCAGAAACAAGCTCGCATCTGTAACTCACATCTTGGCCTGCGCTGGGGGTAAGCCGCCCAAGCCTCCAAGAAGGGACGCTCGTACAAAGTGAGGTCTGGGTACAAACGGCCCGACCAGAAACGTGGCCGCTCTCGCTCCGCTGCACTCAAAGCGGGGGCGGGAGGCCTTTTCCTTCGCCTGGGCAGTCCCAGGTGTCCCAGAGCTGCAGCAGCGTCTCCCTGTCCTCACCGCGGACGCAAACCCAGGTGTCCCCAGGTCTCCCGAAGCCGCCGCGGCCCCTCCTGGGTGGGTCCTGAGAGGAAGCTCTGTCCTCACAATGGACGCCTCAAGACGCCGCCATGCGGATCAGACGCGGTTCGCAGGGCCAGGCGCCCCGTCGCATCAGCTCTGGGGAATCTCTGAAAATCAGCGCCCGGATTTTTCCAGGCCCTGATTCTGGAAATTTCAACTGAAATGGAGACCACCATCCCGTGTCTTGACCCAAATGCATGGAGATACCAATCAAAGAAGTTGGCCAGTTCACGCCTGTAATCCCAGCACTCTGGGAGGCCGAGGTGGGCAGATCACTTGAGGTCAGGAAATCGAGCCCATTCTGGCCAACATGGTGAAAGCCCATCTCTACTAAAAATACAAAACTTATCTGGGTGTGGTGGCACACGCCTGTAGTCCCATCTATTCTGGAGGCTGAGGCAGGAGAATCCCTTGAACCCGGGAGGCAGAGGTTGCAGTGAGCTGAGTTTGCGCCAGCGCACACAAGCCTGGCGACACAGCAAGACTCAGTATCAAAAAAAAAAAGAAAGAAAGAAAGAAAAAAGAAAAGAAAGAAAAAGAAAAAGGAAGGAGAAAAGAAAAGGAAAAGAGAAAAGGAGAAAGAGACCCCAGGCTACGTGCAGTGGCTCACACCTGTAATCCCAGGCGTGGGAATTTTTTTTTTTTTGGAGACAGTTTTTTGCTCTTATTGCCCAGGCTGGAGTGCAATGGCACGATCTAGGCTCACTGCAACCTCCACCTTCCAGGTTCAAACGATTCTCCTGCCGCAGCCTCCCGAGTAGCTGGGATTACAGGCACGTGCCACCATGCACACCTAATTTCTATATTTTTAGTAGAGACCGGGTTTCGCCATGTTTAACAGGCTGGTCTCGAACTTCTGATCTCAGGTGATCCCCACGTGCCAAGGCTTCACAAAGTACTGGGATGACAGGTGTGAGCCATGGTGCCTGTCCAAGAAATTTTTTTTAAATTAGCTGTGCATGGTGGCTGGTGCCTATACTCCTAACTCCTTGGGAGGCTGAAGTCGGAGGATTGCTGGAGCCCAGGAGGCTGAGGCTGCAGTGAGCTGTGATCACGCCACTGCACTACAGCCTGGTGACAGAGTAAGACCTTCTCTCTTAAAACAAAACAATCACGCCTGTAATCCCAGCACTTTGGGAGGCTGAGACGGGTGGATCACGAGGTCAGAAGATCGAGACCATCCTGGCTAACACGGTGAAACCCCGTCTCTACTAAAAATACAAAAAAATTAGCTGGGCATGGTGGTGGGCGCCAGTAGTCCCAGCTACCCTGCAGGCTGAGGGAGGAGAATGGCGTGAACCCGAGAGGCGCAGCTTGCAGTGAGCCAAGGTCTTGACTCCGTCTCAAAAAATAAAAATAAAAAAAAAGGCAGGTTGTGGTGGCTCACGCCTGTAACCCCAGAACTTTGGGAGGCAGAGGCGGGTGGATCAACTGAGGTCAGGAGTTCGAGACCAGCCTGGCCCACATGAGGAAACCCTATCTCCACTAAAAATACAAAAATTAGCTGGATGTGGTGGTGAGCGCCTGTAATCCTGGCTACTCAGGAGGCCGAGGCAGGAGAATCGCTTGAACCCGGGAAGCGGAGGTTGCAGTGAGCCAAGATCGCACCGCTACACTTCAGCCTGGGCGGCAGGGCAAGACTCTGTCTCAAAAAAAAAAAAAAAAAAAAAAAAAAAGGAAGAAAGAAAAAGAAAAAAGAAGATGGCCAGTAGACAAAACTCAATTTATTTTCTTTCTTTTCTTTTTAAGAGACAGAGTCTCGCTTTGGCGCCCAGACTGGAGTGCAGTGGCGTGAGCATGATAATGTGCTACTTTTCCATTTTCCTGTGTTGTGTCCACTACGTTAACAAATGAGCCTTAAAACACCGAGCACTGGCCAGGAGAGGTGGCTCACGCCTGTAATCCCAGCACTCTGGGAGGCTAAGGCAGGTGGATTGCCTGAGGTCAGGAGTTCGAGACCAGACTGGCCAACATGGTGAAACCCGTCTCTACTAAAAAATAGAAAAAAATTAACTGGGCATGGTGGCGGTTCCCTGTAATTCCAGCTACTCGGGAGGCTGAGGCGGTAGAATAGCTTGAACCCGGGAGGCAGAGGTTGCAGTGAGCCGAGATCGCGCCATTGTACTGCAGCCTGGGCAACAAGAGCGAAACTCCGTCTCAAAAACACACACACACACAAAAACCGAGCACTGATGAGAGGGCGTCTGTTTCCTCCTCAGGCTGTGGCGCCTGCCAATCCCCAAACTCCCGACCGCCCGACAGCCCAACGGCGTCTCCCCGTTCCTCCTCTTCTCCCGGTACTAGGGTCTCCCTCCAGAAACAAGCTCGCATCCCTAAGCGGCATCTTGGCCAGCGCTGCGGGTGACCCGCCCAAGCCTGCACGAAGGGACGCTTGTACAAAGTGAGGTCGGGGTACAAACGGCCCGACGGGAAATGCGGCCGCGCTCGCTCCGCTGCACTCACAGCGGGGACAGGAAGCCGTTTTCTCACCTTCTCCTCGGCGGTCCCAGGTGTTCCAGAGCTGCAGCAGCGTCTCCTCACAGAGGAAGCGGCCCCAGGTGTCCCGAAGCCGCGGCCCCTCCTGGGTGGGTCTTGAGGAAAGGAAACTCTGTCCTCACTGTGGACGCCCCAGGACGCCGCCGTGAGGTTCGGACTCGGTTCGCGCGCGCGGCGCTCCGGGTCTGGCAGGGCCGGGCGCCCCCTCGCGGCAGCTCTGGAGAATCTCTGAAAATCACCCTCTGGATTTTTCCAGGCTGAGATTTTGGGAATTTCAACTGAAATAGAGCCGGCCATCCCGTGCCTTGACCGGAACGCAATGAGCTAGTAATAAAAGAAAATGACCAGTTCACGCCTGTAATTCCAGCACTTTGGGAGGCTGAGGCGGGCGGATCACTTGAGGTCAGGAGTTCGAGACCAGCCTGGCCAACATGGTGAACCCTTGTCTCTACTAAAAATACAAAAACAAGCAGGCGTGATGGCGTGTGCCTGTAGTCCCAGCTACTCGGGCGGCTGAGGCAGGAGAATCGCTTGAACTCGGGAGGCGGAGGTTGTAGTGAGCCGAGATTGTGCCACTGCATTCCAGCCTGCGCAACAGAACAAGACTCCGTCTCAGAAAAAAAAAAAGAAAAGAAAAGAAAAAGAAGATGACCAGTAGACAAAACTCAATTTATTTTATTTGTATTCTTTTTAAGAGACAGGGTCTCATTCTGTTACCCAGACTTGAGTGCAGTGGTGTAATCACGGCTCCTGGACTCAGCTTCCAGCTCCTGTGTTCAAGAGATTCTCCAACCTCAGCCTCCCAAAGCACTGGGATTACAGGTGTGAACCACTGTGCCCAGCCCCACCTGATTTTCTTGTATTTATTTATTTTAATTTTTAATTTAATTTTATTTTTTATTGGCAGGGTTGGGTCTCATTATATTGCCCAGGCTGGTCTAGAACTCCCAAGCTCAAATGATTGTCCCAACTCAGCCTCCCAAAGTGCTAGGATTACAGGCATGAGCCACCATGCACTGCCTGATTTTCTTTCTATCAGCAATAATGTATAGGACTAATTTGAACTTGAAATTAAAAAAAAAAATGCCATTTACAATAGCACCCTCAAAATTGAATTTTTTAAGTATAGATTTAACAAAATACATTCCAATCCAAATACAATCCAAATATGCATTCAGAAAACCTTGGATCATGGCTGGGAAGAATAAAAAGTATATAAATAAACAAGAGATTCCTTGTTTAGGAGCAGTACACTCATTACTGTTAGCTTTACCACAAAAGCTAAAGTAATGAAGAGAGTGATATTGGTGAAGGAACGGACCAATAGATAAACAGAATAGAATACAGAACCCAAAAGACCCAAATAAATACTGTCAACTGCTTTTGTCAAACGGGCAAAAATATTCAATGGGAAAGAAAAGTCTGTTCCACAGATGGTGACAGACCAATCAGAAACCATAGGGAAAAAAATGAATGTAGACAGAAACTTCGTAGCTCACCCCAAAAAAATCACTGAAGATATAGTCTGTAGACTTAAATTTTCAAATATAAAATTGTAAAAGTTACAGAGGACAATCCACTTGACTTTGGATTTGTGATGAGTCTTTAGATACAATACCAAAAGCCAGTTCATAAAAGAAAAAAATGATAATGTGGACTTTATTAAAATTTAAAATGACTACTCTGTGAAGTATCTTAAGAGAATCAAAAAACAAGTCATAGACTGAGAGAAAATATTTACAAAACAAACCTGAAAAAAGACTTGTGTGCAAAATATACAAAGAAATTCTAATAACAAAAAGAAAAACAACCCAATTAAAATATAAAGTCACCTCACCAAAAAATATATACAGATGACATGCCCGGGTGCAGTGGCTCACGTCTGTAATTTCAGCACTTTGGGAAGGGGAAGCAGGCAATCACTTGAGGCCAGGAATTTGAGACCAGCCTGGCCAACGTGGTAAAATCCTGTATCTACTAAAAACACAAAAATTAGCTGGGCATGGTGACTCGTGCCTGTAATCCCAGCTACTTGGGAGGTGGAGGCAGGAGGATCACTTGAACTGGGGAGGCAGAGGTTGCAGAGAGCTGAGATCACGCCACTGAACTTCAGCCTGGGCAACAGACCAAGATGCTTTAAAAAAAAAAAAAAAAATTGGAGGTTTGCTGTCACAAGCCAAGAAACTAACAGCAGCTAAAGAGAGACCAGAAACAGATCCTTCCCTAGTGCCTTCAGAGGGAGCATGGCCCTGCTGAGACAGAGTAGAAATGGGACTCGGCCCACCCCCACTAATGCGTTGTTCCATATGTGCCCGCTGACCCCCAGACCTTGCAGCACCATACTCGCTGCAGGTGCCATACTCGCTGGCCAGACCTTGCCACCTGTCTGAAATAAACTAAGATAAGCAGCATCCTGCCATAAGTCTTACTCAAGGGGATTGACTCGATCACCCGCTTGTGCACAAGGCCAGGAGAATGACTGATCCCTACGCCTGGCCTCATTATAACACTAAAGTCCCCACCCAGGTATGGGCTTTTCTGCTATTTTCCAATCACACAGCTTGTGTTAGCATGATTCTTCACTGCATCTGAGCACCCTTCACTCCACCCCATACATGTAATGACACTCACCTAACTCATAAATCAGGCATGTCACCCTCCTTAAGACACCACAATGCACTCCCCTTGGGGAGCCAGCCAAGAATCCTTCCTCCTGGACAACCTTTAGGGCATAAGACTTACTATGTCTCTTTTCTGCTCAACCTTTAGGGGCATAAGACTTAATAAAGCCCATCTGGGAAACTTGCTTGGCCTCGTATCAACTTCTGTTTCATGGGAGCCTAAGAACATGTAGTCGGGAACACTGCCAGCATCTTTATTTCCAACTTCTGAACTTTGGAACTGTGAGACAACAAATCTCTGTGGTTCTAAGCTACCCATTTTCTGGCACTTTGTTACGACAGCCCCAGGAAACAAATGCAGGCACATTCTGCTCCATCTGCTGCTCTCTCCAGACCACAGCTCCTCCCCAAGCCCACCCCATGAGAGGCTGAGGACAGAAGCAGGACCCTTCACAGGCCACCATCACTGCTGGATGGTCACTTCCAGCACTGACTGTCTGGGAGCTCCAGCCTCAGTTCTCAGTTTCCTGGAGCGGATGGGAGGATGAGGACAAGGAGGAACGAGGGTGCTAGCCTCCCAGGAACTGTCCCTGAGCCTCCACCCTGCTGTCCCGAAACTGCCCCTGAGCCTCCACCCTGCTGTCCCTGGAGCTGCCCCTGAGCCTCCACCCTGCTGTCCCCAAAACTGTCACTGAGCCTCCACCGTGCTGTCCCTAGAGCCCAGAAAGCCCAGGGCTGGCCAAACATCACCCCTCACTCCTCCTCTGGCCCCTCCTCCCAGCCATCAACACTTTGGAAGAGGCATTAAGCCCCTTTTAATCTCTAGAAAGGTGCCTCAGGAAGGCACAGAGAGGTTACACCAGGTGGTCATGGTGCCTTACCTGTGTCCACTGGGCCCTGGCTGGCCCTTTAAGGGGATGAGGACGGAACAGCTGAGAGACCACACCCCTCAGAGGCCAGGGATAAAGCAAAGGGACAGTGAAGGAACCTGTGGGCAGGATGCTGAGGGTAGAGGTTCCTCCCCACAGGCACTGAGCAGAGGGTTCCTTCCTCCCTGAAGCTGCCCCCGAGCCTCCATCCAGACAGGACCTCCGACCACTACTAGGGACCCGATCTTAGGAGGTTCAGTCCCAGACAAGGGTTCCAGAGACTTAAGTCCACTTTCCCAAAATGGACATGATGCTTCTGGCAAGTCAGGGACCTAGAACGTCCAGGACAGAGCCTTGCTGAGGACGGAAGGGAGCAACGTGCCCTGGAGGTCTTCATGCAGCCCGGGCCTCTGGCAGTGACCAGCCAGCACCCAGGCACCTCCTTGCTGGGTCTCCAAGCCCTGATGGTCACACAAAAGGCCACAGGCCAGGGCTGGGATGGGCCCAGGGCTCTGCATGTTACCTGGGAGGGCTGAGGGGTGGCATCCCCTGTAGCAGCTCAAGGCACAGTAGTCACTGCTGTTACTGTTGCCCTCTGAGTCTGGGGGAGCTGGCCTGGTGGGGGACGTGGGGGCCCAGTCCTCCGGTGGCAGACAGGCAAGCAGCTGAGCCCTCCACTCCGCACACCCTGCTGGCAGCACATTCTCTGAGCTCAGGTTCCCCGGGAGGCAGGTCCCAGTGCCCTCCTGCTCCTCCTCCAGGACCACAGATTTCCAAGGACCCGATGGGCCACAGGTGAGCAGTGCAGTGGCCTCCTGGACGCAGGGCTCCGAGGCTCCTCGTGGTGTGCCAGCAGCACAGTCCCGGCTCAGCAGCACACCAGCCCTGTGGGCCCCCATCCAAGTCCGGAACAGAGTGCGGGAGGAGGGAAGGGCTCAGGCAGCATGTTCAGAACTCATCCTGGGAGCAGCTGCCTCCTTTCTGGCAAGCCCAGCCTCCCTCCTCCTCCAGGAAGCTCTTCTGAGGTCCACACCCAGAGGCCAAGGAGCGCCTGTGGCTTGGACATTCTGTCTTTCCTCCATGTGCCAGCCCAGCCTCATCATGGGACCCCGAGTCCCTTCAGGCTCCTCACCGCTCCGCCAGCACAGGGCCTGGTGCTCACAGCACCCCGAACCAAGGTACAGATGGTGACATCTGCCCAGGACAGAGCCAACTCCTGATGGCATGAGTCTCAAGTCCTTTCAGCAGCTACAGAGACTGGGCATTCCCAACACACACACACACACACACACACACACACAGACACACAGACACACACAGACACACACAGACACACAGACACACACACACACACAGATGCACAGACACACAGACACACAGACACATACATGAGTTGCTGTCAGGACTGGTGACTTTCAAATCACTGGACTAAGGCTGGCAGACCTGGATCTTTCTGTGGGGTCACAGGAGGCCCCCGCCTCCAAAAGGAAGCTGTTCCCTTGGTGGGACCAGGAGCCTCCATCCCATGCACCACACATACCACACCCTCCATCACTGCACTGCTCCCTGGAGACCAACCTACGGCACCAGATGCCCACCAGAGGGTCTAAATAACCCCTGGCAGGTGCCCTTGTTCTCTAGGGAAGGGCTGGTGCCTGCAACAGGATGACAGGCCAGGGACAATCACAATCTGTGTCCTGCCCAGCCTTGTACTCAGCTGCCCATGCTCTTAACAGTCACACCTACCACCCTGGGGAAAGAGGGGGACTCTGCCAAGAGCCAGGTGCCCGGTTTATGGTTCAAATTGAATATTTGGACAAAAATCTTGAAAACTAGGCTCCTCACTGAGAGACAAAAGGATTTTTCTGCACAGTAAGCTGGAGCCGTGGTGTGGAGGGGACATCCTTGCCGCACAGGGCCCAGGGATGCCCTAGGGCACAGGGAGGGAAGATCCTGGGGAAGAGAGGTCAGCTTGGCCCAGACCCCAGGGAGGGGCCCTCACTGCTTCTTGTCCTTTGTCCAAAGTGAGGAGTCTGAGGGGAAAAACCAGAGACCACTCACTGGAGCCCTCCGTTTCCCCCTCCTCCCATCCCCCTCCTCCCACCTCCTCCTCCCACCCCTGTCCTCCTCCCACCCCCCTCCTCCGTTTCCCCCTCTTCCCACTCAGGCGGCATGAACCGCCAGCCCAGCAGGGAGGGGAGGGCCTGATGCAACCCCCAAGTTGCTCACTGATTCTTGGGCTGTGGGGGCCCAACAGGGCCACAGAGGGGGAAGTGCAGAGCCCACTCCTCAGCTGTGGTGCCAGCATGAAATCTGCGAGGACCAGGGGACCAGGCAGAGCAGGAGCCCAGAGGCAGTGAGAGCCCCGAGGGCAGTGCACACACCACAGACCCTTCCCCACGGCCACAGGACAGACACGTTTGCAGAAGGAGGAGGTGAGGCACATGGTGGGTGCAGACAGCCGCAAACCAGAGGGGACAGAGATAAGTCATGAGAAATTTACATTTTTCCATCAACAGTGGAACTGGAGTCATGAGAACAAAAAGAAATCAGTAATGGAGAATAAAGCTAGTTTTTCCCCATTTGAGACACAGCATATAGATTGAAATACACTGAACATACAAAAAAGGCTCCAAGCACTGACAAGGCTCCCTTACTGGCCGCCAAACCTCCATGGAAGCCAACATCTCGGGCAGGCCAGAGCTCTGGGCAACCCCTGCCCCCCACGCCCTGCCATGGTCTCTGCACACACCTGGAAGTTCCCATTGTGCACACTGTAGAGGGTTGGAAGAACGCCGCTGGAGAGGGCACGTTCTGGTAGAAGGTTCTCTTCACCTGAGGCCAGCAGAGGCCAGTCAGAGGCCTGTGGGGAGCCAGGTGGCCTGAGGTGGCCTGAGGTCACTGCAGAGGCTGAGCTTCCTTCCATCAGCAGGAGGCCCGCCCACCTTGTCCCTGCCACTGCCTCTCTCCCGTCTCATCACATTCCAACCCACTCTCAGGGTAGGACCCAACTGGGCCTCCTTGCCTAACAGCCTCACAGAACTGATTTATACTGAGGCAGGTGTCCTTTACAGCGTGAGCGCCAATGGTGGATTCAGAATGGGGAGTTACCAGCCAGGTCCTCAGCCCGCAGAGGGAGCCAGCACCTCCAGGAACCTCGTCTTTGACATCAGCAGGTCTGTGGCTCCCAACCTACCCAGTGTCTCCTTGAGCACCAGACTTGCTGCCAAAGATCCACTGACCCTCCCACAAGGATGTCACCTGGGGCTCCAACCCAACAGGTGCAAATAGACCTTCCCAATCTCCCTGCAAGGGTGTCCCCCATTTCCCCACCTCAGGGGTCACCACACTCATATCTCATCCAGTCACATGTCCCCTCTATTTCTCCCTCTAAGACCCTGCAATTCCCTCCACTTTGCTCTATCTCCATTTCTTTCACTGGCTCCTGCCAAATCATCTCCCTGTGGGCACCCTGCTGGCCCCCATTTGTCCCCAGCAGGTCCCCCATGTCCCCTTGTCCCAGCAATCCATTCCTCAAAACACAAACTAGGTCATATCACACAGTTTCACACTTTCCTTTGCTCCAAGGAGAAGTCAAGCACCCTCCCGCTTAGCCGCACTGAGCACCCCTCTCCCCACATCCTCTTCCTCACATCCGCTGCCTGACATGGCCCCTGCACCCCCCTTGTAACCTGATCTGTGGTACACGAGGCATGACAGTTTATTGAAGAGGGCCTTTGTCCATCTTGTTCTCTAAGGCATCTGCCAGGGTGAGAACAGGGTCCTGTGCACACCAGATGCCTCAACTGTACTTTCATAGAACATGTGAACAAAGGAACAAACCAAGCTCCTCCAGAGGCAGAAAACTAGGACCTCCGGCTCTTGATCTCAGTGACTCTGGGTCTGGTCGGGACCCAGCTGCCCTTGTCTTCGGCCTCTGCCACAGATCCCCCTTACCTTCTCTCCCTGGCAACTTGAGAACCCTCTTCTGGCCCAGAGTGGAGACTTGAAAAGCCCACTCCATCCAGGACCAGACAGTGGAGAGAGGAGGGGAGGAACCAGACAAGAGTGGCCCTTGACGGCCCACCCACCACACACTCACACATTCACACAGTGACACATCTGCACACATACACTAGCACGTACACTCTTACCCACTCACACATGTGCACACACACACTCACATCAGCTACCTACCTGGGTGATGGCTTGAACAGGAGGTAGGTCAGGCCAGTCAGCAGGAGAAAGACAGACACAGCAACAAAGGTGTTGCCTGGCTGCCCCCAGGGTGGGATCAGAGGGCCTGTGGCCAGGAAGGGCCCAGGGGCTATGAGCAGCCTCAGTGCACACTTACATGTGTGCACACATAAACACACACATGCACACTCACCACACTTATGTGCACACACACACAGAGACACAGGCACACTCACCCTACTCCCATACACACACACGAAGCACACACATGTTCATGTCAGCATGTGTGTTCACACACACACCTGGCTCCAGTTCCTCCCCTCCTCATCACTCCAAGTTGACATCTCCTTATTTAGAGTGGGGAGTCTGCCCTGGACTGCTGCTCCCAGGAGAGAGGACCCCAGGGGAAGCCAGTCAAAGTGTTACCTCCCAGGCCTCTTCCTGCCTCTTAAAGCCCAGCTCATAGCTGAGAAGTGTGGTCATCAGCTCCAAGGCAGGACTGATGCTCCAGGTCAAGATGCAGTGGCCAGAGCTGACATTGCTCTGCAAATCAGAGAGTGGGTCCAGCTTCACTGGAACAGAGTGAAGCTACCTAAGGCTGAAGCCCCATGGGTCTGGGTGTGTCAGTCAGCACACCCAAGACTGGGGATCTGAAAGATTCCCAAGGGGCATAGTCAAGACCCTCTCAGACCAGGCACCTCAGTGGGAGACTGGAACAGAAAAGCCCCAGGCGGGACAGGACAGCAATAACTTCCTCTGGCCTCTGCAGCTACACCACGTGGTTTCTAAATATTGCTTTCCCTTTCCTTCACAGTCTGCGGCTGGAAGTTCTTCCCAGCATCTTACTGGAGTCCTTCCTGCTATGACTGAAGAACACTTCACGTGACTCAAATGCCAGCCCCTGCCCCAACTAGCAGCCCTGCATCTTTATTTTCTGCCCAAACCTTGCCCCTGCAGTAACCACGTGGACCGTCCCCTCCCAGGGTCCAAGCCCCCAGCCCTGGATCTCACTTGGCAGGGACTGAGAACACTCACTGGGCCACAGGGGTCCTAGGTTGCAGGGCCCTGATCCCAGCCCCCAAGCAGCTAGGATGTTCTTGGCAAAGGGCCCTGCCCCAGGTCTATAGCTGATACTCACCGTGTCTCCAGGGCAGGCACTGCAGCTCCACCAGGCTGACCTGCTCCCTCCCAGACACGCAGTGGTGGAAAGTGACGATGAAATTGTTGGATAGCAGGAGCACTGCCTCGGGTGGCAGCACTACAGTGCACTCGCTGACCCACGATATGCACTTACGTGTGCCACCAGGAGCCCTAATGCTAGAAACGGCAAGTGTCAGCACCATGGGGCTGCTACACTGTCCTGGTGTAGCTGCTGCCATCCTGGGGACCTCACCCTCATCCCTGTCCAGGTGGGCATGGCCCTCCACCCTCACCTGGTGAAGAGGAGCCCGGGGCTGGAGCCCTGGCCCAGCTCTGGGACAGACCAGTGGCAATCGATCCTGGGAATGTCGTTGGTGAGGCAGGTGAAGTTTCCAGCCCTTGGCCGTGGAGACAGTGACGGTTGGGAGCCCACAATGAGTGCTTCAGGGCAGAGCTGAGTTGGAGGGTTGCAGGGGGATCTGACACCCTAGCAGGGTAGTCAGCAGTGAATCATCCCAGAATCTGTCCAGGGAAGCACTGGGAGGCCTGGGAAGTGGTGGGCTCTGACCCATGGCTCACAGGCAAGTCAGACCCAGAGAGGCATCAAGAGGTGAAGGAAGGGAGACCAGGGTCAGTCCAGGGACTGAAGGTAGGGAGATAAAGGTAGGGAGAGTAGAGACTGAGGTCCAGGCTCACCCCTAGAGGACATGCCCCAGCACACTTTGGGCCAAACCTTTCCCGAGGGGCTCGACGTCGGACAACCCAGTCCCCCAAACATGCCCTAGTTATGCACTCACCTCATACAGACACTAGTGCCCAACTCTCACCTCGTCCAACTCCTGAGACAGAGACTCCCGAGCGGACACAGGTGCAGACACAGGTGCAGGCCAGGAGCCAGGTGCCATGTGTCGCCTCATGGTCCAGCCTGCAAGGGTCTGGGCTGAGGGCCTGTGCGAGCCATCCCTGGTGCTCCCCATGAATTTCTCCCCAGCAGGTTGCTCAGTGGGTCTCCATCTGCACTCACATGGTGTCCTGTGAAAGACACTGGGCACCACTGCCCAGGCTTTACCGATAAGGAACTGAAGCTCAGAAAGGCCACTTGACCCAGCCAAAGACTCATGGCTGCAGGGTGTCAGACGCACCCTCAAACTTAGATCCTGGACTCTGACTTAGCTTGGTCTCCACGTCTGCCAAGAAGGCTCCTCTCTAGGATGGGCATCCTCTGCCAGCCCATCCCCCATCCCTGGGCCCAGGCCCCATCCTGCAGGGGAGTCGGGATTGGGGGAACCAGTCACTACCAACAACCACCACAGGTGCATTTTCTACTGTAATTCTCACAGCAGCTCCACGAGGGAGAAGCGCTGTCCCTGTTCACAGGCAAGGAGCTGAGTCCCAAGGAGGGAAGGAGGGGAAATGACTTGCCCAGGGTCACACAAAAAACTTCTATGCATGCTTTTTTTTTTTTTTTTTTTTTTTTTTAAGACGGAGTCTCCCTCTGTCGCCCAGGCTGGAGGGCAGTAGTGTGATATTGGCTCACTGCAACCTCTGACTCCTGGGTTTAAGCGATTCTCCTGCCTCAGCCTCCTGAGTAGCTGGTATTACAGGCTCCCGCTACCATAACGAGTTAATTTTTTTGTATTTTTAGTACAGACAGGGTTTCACTCTGTTGGCCAGGCTGGTCTCGAACTCCTGACCTCAAGTGATCCACCCGCCTTGGCCTCCCAAAGTGCTGGGATTACAAGCGTGAGCCACTGCTCCCAGCCTCTATGCATTTTCTCTCCCTTTTGTCTTCTTAAATAAAGACCCATCCCAGAGTTCTGCGCCAGGAAGGTGGACGAGAGTGGCAGTGGGGTATCCATGCAACAGATGGCACTTCCTGAACTCTGTTGCACTCCTGTTCCAAGGTGCCTCCAAAGGAGAGCACCACCAGAAGGGCAAAGCCCTCCATACTGGAGTGTGAGGCCTGAGTCCCAGGACCCTGGAGGAGCCAGAGGTTGGCTGGAGATGAGGGGCTGCCTGTCAGGAAGCTCTTGGGGGTGGGAAAGCTGCTGATGCCCTATCACCCCATTTGCAGCTCCAGTGGGACACCCATAGCCCATAGGCAGGAAGCAGGGCCAACCTGATTACACAAGACTGATTAGTTTTAAGGAGGAGAAAAAAAACAGACATGCACACAGACGACAGCACGCACACCCTTAAGGAACCCACACACCCTCAACGGGCAGCAGGCAGTACTCTAACCCCACTCCGCCCCACTCCCGGCAGCCTGTCCAGGTGCCCACGGGACAGTCCTCTGTTAAGACTGATGATCAGGAAGCCTCACCCTTCCCTAGAATGGAGCATGCAGCCTGGCCCCACCGGCCGCAGCATGAGACACCGTGGCAAGTTCTCTGCAGCAGCGTCTGTGCCTTCTCGCAGCAGTTACTGGAAAGGTGGGAATGGGGAGGACAGTCAGCCTGCTCTTGGGATATGAGAGAGCAGGGCTGGAGTGACCACCAGGATCTGCGGAAGCACAGGCACAACAGCCACAGCTGAGAGCTGACCCAGGCCCCAGGATAGACGACCGCTGCCCCAGCAGTGGAGAAACACCCACATGTGTGGAGAACCAGGCCAGGCCAGCCACAGGCTAACCCAGGAGCAGATGGCTTGAAAGCAGGGAATGGGGTGGCTCCAAGCTCAGCAGGCCTCGTTTCTAGACAGGGAGAGGGGATGGTAGGGCAGGACGCACATGTGACACCTGAGAGCTACAAGGGAGGAGGCCAGGACACCCCCTGGGGAGCACTGGAGAGGTGGATACTGCGACAAGGCAGCATGGCCATCTGAGGGGAAAGTCTTTGCTTTTCCTCTGCACTGAAAACTTACATCTGTACCTGGTAAGCTGAGCAGGGCAGTGTTACCACCCTCCTACAGATGAGGAAACCGAGGCTCAGACACCTGGGACCTGCCCAGCACCTGGCTCCTGACACCTCTGTTCTTGGCACATTCCCAGCAGCTTCTCCACAAGCCTGGGAACTTCCTGAGGGCGGTGTCTGTGAGTCACCCCTCAGTGCGTGCCCCAGCAGAAGGCACTTCAATATTTTATAAATGGGGTGGAGATGCAGGCAGAGCTGCCTTCCCCCATCCTTGACCACAGGGCCAGGCAGTCAGGGCAGGTGCACACACCCCTACCTGTAGGGCTCCCTGCTCATGGATGTCACTAGGAGGCAGAGGTTGCAATGAGCCAAGATGGTGAGATGATGCCACTGCACTCAAGCCTGGGTGACGAGCAGGACCCCTGCCTCAAAAAAAAAGCCAACAGGTCTGGGCTAACCTTTAGTTTCTTCTTCCATGAAGTGAGGGAATTGGACGAGACATCTTTTACAGGCATCTCTAAAAGATGACAATGCTGGGATAACCGGGAAAGACCTGCACTCTAGGAATCTGCCTGCTTGTTTGTTAAGTGATCTCTGATGACCTGTAACTCATGATTAGAGTTGGATGTCATCATTAGTAAGCCCTTACCCAAACTGTTTTTTTGGTTTTTTTTTATTTTATTTTTTTTTTATTATTGTACTTTGAGTTCTAGGGTACATGTGCCCAAACTGTTATGTTACTAGTTTTGGATTTAGGAACTCTGGGAAATTCTGCTAACTACATTTCTCTGACTTTCTCACATGGATCTAATCCAAAATTATTTCATAATTCTAAAGAAAATGAAATGCTCTTTTGAGCAAGGAGACTAAAAAAATCAAAGCAAACACATCCATCTTCCATTGCATATTGGTAAATGTATTACTCACTTCATTGAACCCCATCTAATCTTCCCAGCATAGAAGAAATTACCTCAGTGTATAAATAGTATCTAAAATAGTATTTCACCTTTATATTCATGATCTGTCATGCATGTTTAGATTGTGACAGCTTAATATGTAGTATTGCTAGGTGCATAAGAATAATGTTATACAAAAATCCTAAATTTTATATGAATACCTTTTGAGTAATGCACAAACTTAGCACTGCTAATGCAATGTACCATGCTAAATGTTTTGTAATTGTAAGTTATACTAGTAAATTACAGTTTACCAATGTACTGATACACTATGGAGACTTTAATTTCCATATTTCATAATGTTTTCACTTAAATTTTTTATTATAGTGTGAATAAAGTTTTGGATTTGAGACAAACAATCTTGCCAATTCTTATTAGTCGGTTCTTAGGACAGAAATAAATGTAGAATATTGGAGAAGATATTTATACAACGAATGGATCCAGAGTCTGTTATATACCCAAATTATATGACCCTATAGAAGGGCAAAGTGAGACTCTGCAAGATCTAAATGTTTGCTTAGGCTTCCTGCTTGCACAAATCAAGAGGAAGAGCTTAGCAGCCAAACTATTTAAACATTTTTTAATTTTAAAAATAATTCATCACACACCAAAATGCCCCACATTTTACCTTAAGTCTCTAAATTGTTTCTAAGCTGTCTCAAATTCAAATTTCTATGCCATCTGCAGAAACCTGGTCTCTAGCATCAGACTTTTTTTTAGCAGGTAAAAGTTGCTATTCTGGAACAAAGCAACAGCAAAAGGAATCAAGATGAGAAAATGTGGATCATTGGGCTAGGACAGCACCCCTACTCAACCAGATGCACCTGCTTGTTCATATAGATTTCATCTAGAAAGATGCATTTCTTCATACAGTTTCAAATAACTTCTTCAGAGGCATGAGTCAGAGTTTCATTAACCACATGCAAGAGTGTTTTTCTTTATCAAAACACAAGGGCATATATGTAGATACTTGATGGTCTTTTGCAGATGAATTTGCAAAAGAAAGCTTCACTGTGAAAATATCATACATTAAATGTGTAATAAAACAGTGCTTGTTAAAATAGAAAGACTGACAGGTCATTATACCCTAAAGTGGATTTGACCTTTATTCTCTGAAGCATACGGATCGTCTTTAGTTCTAAAAGACATTGGAATTTTAAGAGAAATGCTCACACTTCTGAAAGTCAAGAACATTTAAAAGTAACCAGAGGTAAGTCCTGCAGTTCTCTGATATGGTCATGTTCAGTTTGCCCTCAGAATGAGGTCCTTTCCATGCTGAAAGGAGCAGGCTTAGAAATAATCATGTCTGTCGTGTATGAACTAAACTTGTTTTGGAGGCCGGGAGCGGTGGCTCATGCCTGTAATCCCAACAATTTGAGAGGCCGAGGCGGGCGGATCACTTGAGGTTAGGAGCTTGACACCAGCCTGGCCAACATGGTGAAACCCCGTCTCTACTAAAAATACAAAAATTAGCCAGGCGTGGTGGTGTGCACTTGTAATCCCAGCTACTTGGGAGGCTGAGGCAGGAGAATCACTTGAACCCAGGAGGCGGAGGTTGCAGTGAGCCGAGATCATGCCACTGCACTCCACCCTGGGTGACAGCACAAGACTCTGTCTCAATCAATCAATCATTTAAAAATAAACTTATTTTGGAGAAAACCTTCCGGGTTGGGTGTCTAACAACAGTTCAGCATACAGACCTTGGCTTGGACACTACTGACATTTCCTATCCTCATCACCTCCTCCCAGGCCCACCACAGAATCTCTTGCCTTCATTTTATTCATGCCTTGTTAAGCCTATTTCATTGTTTTGTCATAATCTAAGGTATAAGAAGGATCAGGTAAGTTTGTTTTAAGTTTTCTGCCTTTCTAGGAAGACTTCAAGTATGTTGCATTTTTGCTAGTTTTTTCCTCATTCCATAAATCTCACTTTTCCTGGCTTCTTAGAAAGACTTGAGATAAATCTTATTAACTTTTCAAAGTCTTTCTCCAGGCTCTTTTCTGAGATTTAATAAATCCAGCTCACAGTGAAGACTTCCCTTCTTGAATTTTAGGTCAGTTTTAATTTAAATAAATACTTCCGTATGGCATGTCTGCATCTTTGCCTATAATATTTCACTCCTGAACGAGATTTTAAATCTCTTGAACACAGGAATCACATATTACATCTTTTAAAACAGCGTCTAAGACCATTGATTCATAAAGTGCATCGCATGTAAGAAATACAGCTGGGATACACAATTCGGTTACAGTGTTTATAGTTCATCAAGTATTCACTGTAAATAGACTTTATACCTCTATACTTTTGCAGCTACTGTGGGCCCCTCATGATTCATTGCATATAAACAACAACCATATAACCACCCAGTTCTCAGACTCTAACTTCTTAGACTAATTAACTTCCAGTGGGGGTGGGGGGGTACTGAGGGGCACTACAGCGTGACTCCAGCCACCTGGAACATTTAAAAATAACAAAGAGGGTATTTCAGGAGCTGTTGCTCAGGCCCTCCCCTCCAGGAAACAGTGTGTCTGCATCTCCTCCCCCTTCACCCAGGGTGCCTGCCTCAGGCCGGATCCTCTATTCCACTAGGATAAAACTCCTGAGTGGAATCCAGAACGAGCAGGGAATGAGAGAAGAAGAACTAGATGAAGAGGCTTCGTTCAGAGCGGGACACGGATTCGCAAGCCCACTCAACAATCCATACCTTGGAGGGAATCCCCACTCTGTCCAGGGACAGCCCTGAGGTAGACAGGCTCTCTAGAAGGTGGCCAGAGGGGCTGTTCTTCCTCCTCCTGGCCAGTCAGAACTCATCGCTGGTGTTTCTGGACTTGCCTCCCAAGATAAGATAACCCCAGAGCAAAGAACACTATAAAGCTTTAAAGTAAATGATTCTACAACTAGCTTGATTTCTCGTTACTCATCACCAACTTGAAACAAAATCCTAACCTTGGGAAAACACACACACACACGCACACACGCACACGCACACACACGCACACGCACACGCACACGTGCACACACGCACACGCGCACACGCACGCACACATGCACGCACACGCACGCACACGCACACGCGCGCACACGCACACGCGCGCACACGCACACGCACACACGCACATGCACACACATGCGCACACACCACACACACGCACACGCACACACGCACACGTGCACACACACATGCACACGCACACGCGCACACGCACACGCACGCACAAGCACACACGCACGCACATGCACACATGCACACACACGCACACACGCGCACACGCACACACACGCACACGCACATGCGCACACACACGGACACGCACGCACACACACACGCACATGCACACGCACACACACACACACACGCACACGCACGCACACACCCCCTTTCTGGGAGTGGGTGGCATAGGGTTTTTCTTAAATAACTAAACAGTAGCAGGCCATTTGTGTAGAATGCTGATATATTGAAAATATCATTCATCCAAACTGTGACTGACAAAAAGAATAATACATACCTAAGACATACTTGTACTATGTCCTAGGGCTCTTTATATATTCAGAGCCAGCTAAAAAAAATACATGGATAGAAACTGTTGCTTAAGCATCTTTCCCAGTAATGTTCACATATTAAGCTACTAGGAAAGCAGAGAGATTTTCCTATCTGGCGAGAAAATGATTGCATGGTCTGATTTATACAGAATAAATGTGTCTTCAAATTCAGTCTCTACCTCTTCACGCTGCTCTTTGAAACATTAGATTCACATGTGCAACATCATATGCAAATAAGTGTTTTCTGAAAATATTGTAATTGCTTTTTTAAAAGAGACAAGGTCTCTCTTGCCCAGGCCAGAGTGCTATTCACAAGCATGGTCATGCATTATAGCCTCAAACTCCCGGGCTCAAGTTATCTTCCCACCTCAACCTCCCAAGCAGTGTAGATAGGACTACAGGCACATGCTCCCAGCCTGCTACTTTCTCATTTAGCAACCTCTTAATCTTCAAATGAGAGCAGAGTATCCCTTATCAACTGCTAGGAAATAAAGATGGTGTGTCATTTCATATTCAAATACAAAGAAGAAATACATTTCTATAAGGTTAGTAATTAAAAAAAAAATCTAGCTAAATAAAATAACCTTCTATAAGGTTAGTAATTAAACAAAATAACACATCTAGCTAAATAAAATAAATTATTTGCACACAGGTCCAGGGCATTAAAACAACTAAAAAGGAGAGAGAAATATTCCAACTTTTTTTAGTGTTGCAAAATGATATTTTCAAAGCAACTTAACTTTTAAAATTATCTTCAGTTACCAAAACTACTCAATTTTCCAAAATTCCAGATAAATGTTACTCATTAAAAAGGCTATTTTCCTGGTTAATTCTCAGCACACACATGCTTTCTATTTGCACAATATTCTTAGGCACTCTTGGTGCGCTAACACGGCAATGCCCTTATTCTGTGTGCTCTGAAGTCTTTAGGCGCTGCCCTTGTAGACAAAATATATACGGATGCAGTCTCATCCCTGGTGTTTACCCTCTTTCCTGAACCTTGGCCATGATGTGCTCCCTGTAAGCATTCTCTTTCTAAAACTTCACAAGTGGGTAATGAATTTCTAATCATCAATGCATGGCCTGTAGTACTTCACAGGAAGTACATAAACAACTACTATCCTCAAATTTTCATCTCCAACATCATTTACAAAGACCATCACTGTTTTACAACCTAGTGATCTCACTCAAAATAAGTTTGTTACGTCTGAGTACTCTAAACAAGTGATTTCGTCTGTAGGCATTATATATGAATAGTGATCTCCTCACTCCTTTATTCACTTGGACATAAATGTTCTCTTTACTCTTTGTAAGGCATATACAGAGATGAATAAAATACAGACGGTGCCTTAGTATTACGGACTCAACATAGAAACAGACAAATAAACAATTTTAACACATGAATTTGAGTTGTGTTGTGTTCTCTTAAAGAGTGCCTTCTGGCTGGGTGCAGTGGCTCACGCCTGTAATCCCAGCATTTTGGGAGGCCAAGACGGGTGGATCACTTGAGCTCAGGAGTCTGAGATCAACCTGGCAACATGGTGAAACCCCGTCTGTACCAAAAATACAAGGCCAGGCATAGTGGCTCACATCTGTCATCCCAGCAATTTGGGAGGCCGAGGCAGGTGGATCACTGGAGGTCAGCAGTTTGAGACCAGCCTGCCCAACATGACGAGACCCTGTCTCTACTAAAAATACAAAAATTAGCCATGTGTGGTGGCGCACACTTTTGATCCCAGCTACTCAGGAGGCTGAGGCAAGATAATGGCTTCAACCCGGGGGACAGAGGTTGCAGCGAGCCAAGATTGAACCACTGCATTCTAGTCTGGGAGACAGAGTGAGACTCTGATTCAAAAAAAAAAAAAATTAGCCAGGCATTCTTACAAATCCTTGGGGTGTCATTTTTCCAGCTGGAAACCTCTGTGGCCAGTGGCACCTTTCCCTGAGTTTTGCTCAGGCCCACTGGGCTCATTCTGCTCACTCGGCCTGGCAGGCTGCATTTGGCTCATGTGACAAGCCTGGATCTTATGCCTGCCAAGGGCAAGCCAAGCATGGAGTGGTGAGACGTGTGTGAGTGAGTGAGCGTGGGTTCTGGCCATTGCACACAGTCAACCATGCTGCAGTGGGGCAAGCAGCTCCAGGTGCCAGCATGGGTGCTGGCTCTCTATGAGGCTGTGGCTGGACCAAGTGCACTGCCAGCAGCTTCCACAGCTGGCACTAGGGAATGCAGTGGCACGGTGAAGCTTGGAGACTTCAGGAACCACAGGGCCCCAAAGAGGGAGTTGCAGCCCTGGCTTGGGGAGCTCCCAGGTCTGGGCACCCTGAAGGGCCACAGAATTTCTCTCCTTCTCTTTGCCTGCAGTGTGGCAAGGAAGGGGCGTATTTCAGCGCTGTTTGTCTTACAGCTCTTTCAGTCCCGCCATTTGAGAGGTCCTGAGTTCTTGTCCTGTGTCCAGGAAGAATGAGGTATGCAGACAATGGAGGGTGTGAAGAGGAGCTTAATTGAGTGACAGAATAGCTCAGAGGAGGCCCTGGAGTGGACAGTTCCTCTCTGCAGCTGGTTGTCCTAATTTCTGCTCAGCTTCAGCTGAGCCGGGAGCTTTTATGGGCCTCAGAGGGGAGGAAGTGCACACTGATTGGTCCATGCATGGCCATGGGTGGGCCAGGAAAAGGCACCACAAGTTCCCATTTTGATCCATGGGATTGGCAGCAGTCCCCAGCCTTAAGGTCCTCCCTGGCCTGAAGGTGGGGCTTCACTAGGGACCCACCCACTTCTGCCCAGGAACCTATCTGCCTCCTGCTGCTGTTCATGGCACCCATGTTATAGGTGCCAAGGTGTGCCTGCAGGCCAGCACCAAGCTGCCCTCAGCTCCCCTTGGCTTTCTTCCTATGCTCATCGACACCTAAAGTCTGGAGTGGGCCAAGGCTGGGGGCTGGCGTGTCAGCACTGCCCTGAGTGTGTGCCCAACTGGCTGGGCTGTGAGAGTGTCTGCTCTGAGATTGGAGCAGGCATTGACAGCAAGGAGAAGCCAGGTGGTGGGAGCAGGCACATCCAAGTCTGTGAGGGAAGGGGGGCCTTCCCGAGGGCCCCCAAGAGTGCAGGGATGCCTGGGTCCACAGCCGTGGTTTGGGTGGCTGCCGCTGTGCCTTGGGGGACAAGGCTCTTGTCTGCTCCATGCAGTGGGAGGTCTGCAGATATAATATCTGGATATGATACCCTTTTAAATTTGTCCTAACTTTTCTATAACACTGTTTAAAGTGACCCATATTGCATCATTAATGTCATTAATTAATTCATCATAGAAAATATGAACCAGTAACTTATGACTCGCCGACATTTTAATAAATTTCTAATATCCACAGAATTCCTTGGACACTAGGAAGAAAAAGAAAATGAGAGCTTGTTAAAGTGACAGAAGCCAACCTCCCTCACACAGTCAATGGTATTTTGACTCCTTGCTTCAGTGCTCCTCTTATACCAAGAAAGAAAAACACAAAGGAATAGAGTTGATGGTGTAGCCATTGTTAGGAAACTTAAAATTGTCTGTTTCAACCTTCACTGAACTTGAAAAATGTACTATTTTTAGTCACATTTCCTATGTCAGTCAAACCGGTTTCACCAGTTTTTCCCCTACTCAGAATCCAGGTAGGCCCAAATCAAAAATGCTTTGTTGTCAACACGTATAAGAATACCCATGGCCGGGCGCGGTGGCTCAAGCCTGTAATCCCAGCACTTTGGGAGGCCGAGATAGGCGGATCACGAGGTCAGGAGATCGAGACCATCCTGGCTAACACGGTGAAACCCCGTCTCTATTAAGAAATACAAAAAAAAAACTAGCCGGGCGAGGTGGCGGGCGCCTGTAGTCCCAGCTACTCGAGAGGCTGAGGCCGGAGAATGGCGTGAACCCGGGAGGCGGAGCTTGCAGTGAGCTGAGATCCGGCCACTGCACTCCAGCCTGGGTGACAGAGCGAGACTCCGTCTCAAAAAAAAAAAAAAAAAAAAAAAAAAAAAAAAAAAGAATACCCAAACACCCATTCAAATGTTCACCATGAAGTATGAATAACGCCTGAGAAAGTAAAATCAAACAAATTGGTTCCTACTAACAGTAAATTTAAAGTAATTGAGAAACGTGGTCAGTTTTGTACACAAGAATTAGGGTAAAATGTTGAATACAACAGGAGATCAAGTTAGAGCACTTGAAAGAAACACATGAAAAAAACAAGCCAACTAAAGTAAAAATATATAAAAATGTAGTGAGATTGACCATGTGTTCCTAATTGTTAAACTTGGATAAGAGGTACATGAAAATGAATCACTCCCTCTCTTCACTGACTTTTGCTTATGTTTGCAATTTTCCGTAATTAAAAAAGTGGAGAAAATAAATCTGAAAAATCCAATTTGTGTTTCTTTAAGGTCTTCTTTAAACAACTAAATATAAAAATAGAAAATGGTTAGAATATGTATAAAAAGATGCATTATAGTGTAAGTTTTCTGGGGGAAATTAATACAGTACAGAATATTGAATTAATCTTGGGGAAAAAAGACCACCAATTAACCATGAAGCTGTTGTGACTCTTTTTTTTTTTTTTTTTTTTTTTTTTTTTTTTTTTTGACATAGGGTCTCGCTCTGTCGCCCAGGCTGGAGTGCAGTGGCCGGATCTCAGTTCACTGCAAGCTCCGCCTCCCGGGTTCACGCCATTCTCCTGCCTCAGCCTCCCAAGTAGCTGGAATTACAGGCACCCACCACCACATCCAGATAATTTTAGTAATTTTTGTAGAGATGGGGTTTCACCATGTGGGCCAGCCTTGTTCCGAACTCCTGACCTCAGGTGATCCACCCGCCTTGGCCTCCCAAAGTGCTGGGATTACAGGTGTGAGCCATCGTGCCTGGCCAAATCATTACTTTTGAAGAAATAGTTAACAATGATAATTTCTTTTTGAATGATAATAACTTTTATTAATAAGTTAAACTTATTTACATGCAATGTTGTACATTTTTTGTATTGGGTGCAGTGGTCCATGCCTGTAATCCTAGCACTTTGGGAGGCCAAGGCGTTGGATTGCTTGAGCACAGGAGTTTGAGACCAGTCTGGGAAACATGGAGAAACCTCTTATCTACAAAAAAATACAAAAATTAGCCAGGTGTCGTGGCATGTGCCTGTAGTCCCAGCTACTCGGGAGGCTAGATGGGGAGGTCAAGTCTACAGTGAGCCAAGACTGTGCCACTACACTGTAACCTCAGTGACACAGTGAGATTGTGCCTCAAAACATTTTTATTTAAAATAAAAGTAAACAAAATGTTTATAAATTCCTCTCCAATGATTTACTATTCAAGCTCTGGACTGATTATGTGATTTTCATGACAATGACATACCTGCTCTACTCTCAGACAAGCACAGTATAATGAATAGAAAAATTAGGAGTGCTATTGACTGAATTGTGTCTGCCCAAAATTCATATCTTGAAGCCCTAACTTCTTATGTGACTGTAATATGGCCTTCATAAGGATAGGGCCCTGATACAATGATACAATAGAATTAGTGTCCTCATAAGAGACATCGAAAAAATCTCTTCCTGTCTCTCTCTCTCTTCTCCCACCATGCAAGGACACAGTGAGAAGGCAGCTGTCCGCTAGCCAGGAAGCAGGTGCTCACCAAAAACCAAATGGGCTAGAACATTAATTTTGAACTTTCCAGCCTTCAGAACTCCAAGAAAATAAATTTCTGTTGTTTGACCTACCCCATCTATGAAATATTGTTATGGTAGCCTGAATAGACTAATAAGAATAAATTAAAATTCCATATCCCTTGACTAAATTTTATTCATGTCTTATGCTTTGGCAATCTTTGGCCAGTACTGCTATCAGTTAATTTTATTTTTCATTCCTCTATTCCAGTTTAACAAAGCCACTGCAGTGACAGAGGAGAGAAAGGATAAGCAAGGAGTAGAGAGAATCTATATGCCAGGCAAGCGCCTCATTAAATGTTAACTTTTTATGATTCACGGTGCTTAAGTGTATGAGGACACCAAAATGTGTTTTATGAAAATTGAAGGTGAATCTGAATGGAAGACATTTCCTTGATTTAGCCCCTGTCTTGTCCAACCAAGGTAAGGTTACAGAGGTGAAGTTTTATAGTGTAAATGCAACGAGTACTTGCCTTGGATTCAGAAAAATTTGGGTATATGATCCTGGAAAACCCACTCAGACATTCTGAAATTTAGTTTCTCCCATGTTAAACAGGAGCAATAATGTCTACCTTACAGAGCATCCTGAGAATCGAGATAGCACATAGTACTATGCTGAATGACCGCTGTTACTGCTAAGAGAAAGAAGTTAACTCAGAGGAACTTTGGTGTTTGAACTGACAAGCAATAAATGCTGAATGCAGTGCAAAATTTTGTCTCTGAGAACTACACACCTAAACTATGCACTACACATAGAAAGGCAGTATTTAAAAACCTAAGGCTAACTATATAGTTTTCTTTTAATGGAAAAAATCACAAGAAGCCTGCACTCCATTTGTAGAATTGTTACTTCCTCATATCTAGAGCTACTTGTGGCCTTAGACTTGGCTATTTCTATAGAGCTAAGCTCTTGTCCCAGCTTCTTGTTCCTAAACACGCAGCTCTGCCTCTGGTAGTTTTAAACCAAAAGCAAAATTTCAAGCTCCCCCGCCACCCCAACTATTTGAATGGACTCCCTCCTAGGCCAGGTCACTCTAAAATGCAACCGGAAGGATTAGTTCAGGCCATGGTGGGAAGTGGGGGTCAGACATGCCTCATTATACCCTCCAGCGTTAACATCAACACAGACCTCAAGTCTGATGAGAAACATTTACAACCTGTTCTCTCTGAAGCCTGCGACCTGAAGGCTTAATCTGGATGACAAAACTTTGGTCTCCACTACCTCTTATTGTAACCCAGACATTCCTTTCTGTTGATAGTAACTTTTTCGACCAATTGACAATCACAAAATTTAAAATCTACCTATAAACTGGAAGCGCCCCCACCCCCAGCCCCACGCTCAACTCGTGCACCATTCTGGACCAAACCAATGTCCATCTTAAATGTATTTGATCGACGTTCGACTCTTTTCATCCGCAGAGTGGAGAATTCTAACCCTGCGGTGTGATTCCTGAGACCTGTGCCTAGCTAGTGGTTTCAAGCCTTATTTACAACGATGAATTTTGATTCTTTTCAATTAAAAAAATCTTTCATTTGATTAATCTCATGTTAATGAATAGAAGGGAATTGTATTCCAATGACCGAAAATAAGTCAGCAGTGATAGAAAAGAAAAATTGTTCCCAGATCAAGACCTATTTGTCAATAGAAAAGCACCAAGAAGTTATTACTTCCTGCAATATATAAATGGAAATGTCCAAAAAGAGTCAACTAAACCTGAGTTCAAAAAAAGGGAAATCACAGACTTCTGTACCTTGTTGATTGGAATTAATTATTAGACCTAAAAAATGTAAAATTATACAAAGTCACTTCTATGCATGTACAAGTGTGATACACACACTGTTACAGGATCCTTGAGGTATCACTTTTCTGGCCGGTGGTGCCGTTGCCTGAGTTTTGCTTGGGCCCTCTGGGCTCGTTCCACCCACTTGGCCTGGAAGGCTGGGCTTGGCTTATGCTACCAGCCTGGATCCCACGCCTGCCAAGGGTGAGCCGGGCACGGGGCAGTGAGAGGTGTGTGAGCGAGCATTGGGTCCGGCCACAGCGCAGTTAGACATGCCGGCTGCTGCAGTGGGGTGGGCAGCTCCAGGTGCTGGCACCAGCTCTCTGCAAGGCTGCAGCTGGACCAGGTGTACCGCAAGCACCTTCCACGACTGGCACCAGGGAACACGGTGGTGCCTGGAAGCTCAGAGATGCCAGGAATCACAGGGCCCTAAAGAGGGAGTCATAGCCCTGACTCAGGGAACTCCCAGGTCTGGGCTCAATAAAGGGCCACAGCTCTTCTTTCCTTCTCTTTGCCCACAACATGGCAAGCGAGGGGCATGTTTCAGCCCTGTTTGCGTTACAGCTCTTTTAGCCATGCCATTCAATGGGTTCTGAGTTCTTATCCCGCAACCAGGCAGAATGAGGTACACAGTCAGGTGGAGGGTGAGGAAGCCGAGGAGGGCTTTACTGAATGATATAGAACAGCTCAGAGGAGACCCACAGTGGGTAGCTCCTTTCCACAGCCAAGGTGTTCCAAGTGTTCAGCTCCTAGCAAGGAAGAGGCCCTGGAGTGGAAAGCTCCTCTCTGCCGGCAAGTCATCCTGTCGTCTTTCCAGCTCTCAGCAGAGAAGTGACCCTGGAGTGGAAAGCTCCTCTCTGCCGGCAGGTCATCCTGTCGTCTTTCCAGCTCTCAGCAGAGAAGTGACCCTGGAGTGGAAAGCTCCTCTCTGCCGGCAGGTCATCCCAATGTCTGCTCAGTCCTAGCTGAATCTGGAGCTTTTATGGGCCTCAGAGGGGAGGAAGTACATGCCAATTGGTCCATGGGCAAGTCCAGAAAAGGCACCACAAGTTCCCACTCTGGTCTGCGGGACTGGCAGCCCAATCACCAGTCTTGAGGATCCCCCTGGCCTGAAGGTGAGGCCTCACCACACACCCGCTTCCACCCTGGAACCTGTTTGTCTCCTGCTGTCGTTCACAGTGCCCAGGCTGTAGGTGCCAAAGGGGTGCCTGCAGGCCAGTGCCAAGCTGCCCTCAGCACCCCCAAGACTTCCCTCCTATGCTCATCAGCACCCAAAGTCCAGAGGGAGCCGAGGCGACAGGGGGCTGGTGTGTCAGCACTGCCCTGAGTGTGTGCACACCTGGCTGGGCTGTGAAAGCACCCAGGCTTGGCCCCAACTCTGCCCGGAGATTGGAGCAGGGGCTGACAGCAGGAAGAAGCCAGGCAGTGGAAGCAGGAATTTTGGAGCCTGTGGAGGCCTTCCTGGGTCTCCTATTGTTCCTGGCTCCTGCCGCTGCCATCAATACTACTGCCATATACTATTCCAGATGCCGAAGGCACATATTAAACCACCACGGGGTAACAGCATCTACCAAAAACAATCAGAATCTTCAAATAAAATATTGTGTGAATACATAAATAGATCTTCAGATACTCTATTTTGTCAGACTTTGCCTAGAATAACTTAGAAAACTTCTGATATTCACTTGTAAAGTAAGAATGATTGATACATACATTAATATGGAAGAGATAATTATTAACCTTAAATACACAAGGACAGGGCAGAAATAGAATTTTACATCAGAAGATGTTATTTCTCATTACTATAAGATACTATTACCTAAGTTTCAAAAATAGTGATGAAAGGAGTCAAGCTCTGTAAAAATATTTAAAGAAGTTTATTCTGAGCCAAATATGAGTGACCAAGGTTCAAGGCCCAGTCTCACATGGTCATGAGAACATTTGCCCAAGGTCATTGAGCTACAGCTTGGTTTTATATGTTTTATGGAGACATAAGACATCAATCAATACATTTGGAGCATGCGTTGGTTGGGTGTAGAAAGGAGGGACAACTTGAAGAGTTGGGACTTACAGGTCATAGGCAGATTCAAAGATTTTCTGATTGACAATTGGTTGAAAGAGTTAAGTTATCTAAAGGTGTGGAATCAATAGAAAGGAGTGGTTGGGTCAAGATAAGGGGTTGTGGAGATCAGGATTCTTATTATGTAGACAAAGCCACCCTTTAGAGACAATCGATGGCAAATGTTTCTTATTCAGGCCTCTAAAGGGTGCTAGACTCTCAGTTTCTCCTCAGGATTGGAAGGGCCTGGACCAGCGAAACATCTACTTACATTATTAGAGGTTCTTTATAGATACAATTTCCCTCCACAAGAATGGCTTTGCAGGCCATTTCAAAAGATTGTAGATAAACATATTTGGTGGTAAAATATTTTGATTTCCTTCTTTATCTGTCATGTGACATTATGCCAGGGTCAGATTGGAAAGTAAGCCATGTTATACAGGGTTAAATAAAACCCATCTGATGAGATTTTATGGTTTGTAGCCATGACTCCCGAGGTTACCAGAAAGGGACCCCATCTGGAACCCAAGAGAGGGTTCCTGGACCTCACGGAATAAAGAATTATAGGCAAGTCCATAAAGTGAAAGCAGTTTCATTAGGAAAGTAAAGTAATAAAGGGATGGCCACTCTATAGACAGAGCAGCAACATGGGCTGCTTGACTAAATATGCTTTTCGTTATTTCCTGATTATGTGCTACACAAGGTGTGAATTCATCATGAGGTTTCCAGGAAAGAGGTGGGCAATTCCCGGAATTGAGGGTTCTTTCCCTTTTTAGACCACATAGGGTAACTTTCTGATGTTGCCATGGCATTTGTAAACTGTCGTGGCGCTGGTGGAAGGGTCTTTTAACACGCTAGTGCATTCTAATTAGTGTGTGATGAGCAGTGAGGACAACCGGAGGTCACTTTTGTAGCCGTCTTGGTTTTGGTGAATTTTGGCTGGCTTCTTTATTTACCACAACCTGTTTTATCAGCAAGGTCTTTGTGACCTGAATCTTGTGCTGACCTTCTATCTCATCCTTTGACTAAGAACATTTAACCTCCTGGGAATGTAGCCCAGTAGGTCTCAGCCTTATTTTACCCAGCCCCTATTCAAGATGGAGTTGCTCTTGTTCAAATGCCTCTGACACCTAGACCACTTAGATAGGAATTTGGACAAGAGAAGAAAAGGGTCAGTTTCGTCCTCAGTAGCAATAAATAACACTACAGAAGTAAATATATGTGATAGTAATTAAATGTAACCTCCCATAGTAAACCTTCCATGTGGATTCTTAAGCTTTTTAAATTTTGTATACATATACATGAAACTTAACATCGGTGACTACTATGAAGACGAAGTATACGTCTAGGAAATTAATGTCCTTAATGGGGAAATGAAGAATACTGTGTAACTTAACATAATGACACAGGAGCCTGGAAGGAAAAATTCTGTTCTTTAATCCTTAGGGTTTTCTCAGTTGAAAAATAAAAAAGCAAAGCCATGGACAATGGAACCCATCCACTCCCAAAAGGAAGGAAAAAAAAAAAACAAAAAAAAAAAAAAAGCAAAGCGAAGCTCAGGAGGAATGGAATACACTGAGATTTATACACCAGGCGAAAAGCAGTTGTTCTTGATCCCTTTCTGATGAGATAAAGACCTCTAAAATCTTGGGATGCAGCTGAGATTGCTATTTAAGTGGACAGAGCATCATAGGCCAGCTCCTTTGTGAGCTCCATGCCCCACATGTGTGCGGCTTCCAGCATAACCTGCCTCTACCTGTTGCAGCGGGACTCCGATGTGGGTTTCCATGGCAAAAGCTCCTGGAGTGGTTCCCTAGGGGTCGAAGTTTCCCTCCGGGAGGAGTGGCTAAAACCAGTAAATTTTCCTTTCACAATCTTAACGCTTCCAAGCTTTCCCTCTCAAAGTTTCTTCTCCCCACCATGCGCCCACCCCCCCACCACAAAGTGTGTATATAGATTGAGCAGTTCAGTTGATTTTGTGAAAGAGAGAGGTTAACTTGGTGACATTGTTTGAACCATACATCAGTTCAGGGAATGAGAACGAAACCTAAGTTTTGACATTGTAAAGTTTTCTTTCAAGCATAGCAACTCTGCCTCATTTGTGTTTCAGACAATGTTCAGTGTATTTAAAATATTGAAATGACAAAACTCAATGATTTTATGTCTCTTTGCAATGTAATACACAAGCTCTTTATAGGACAAAAGCTGAATATAATTGGTGGACTATTAAATGAGAATTGTATGTTTCACCAAACTGCTGAGCTACTAAATTCTAAAAGTTGTCTGTTAACTAAACAATAGGAGATTAGCTGCACACACTACTTTTTATTTATAATAAGTAATTTTTATTTATAATATTTTTATTTATAATAAATGTCAGCAATGTTAAGATATATCAACTCTATTATTTTACCACCATGATGATTATAGCACTTTTAATCTCAAGCTATGTCTTACAGAATGTATGTTCCTTTGAATAAAAATTTCACTTTTTTTTTTTGAGACCAAGTCTAACTCTGTTGCCCAGGCTGGAGTGTAGTGGCATGATCTCGGCTCACTGCAACCTCCACCTCCTGGGTTCAAGTGATTCTCCTGCCTCAGCCTCCTGAGTAGCTGGGATTACAGGCATGCACCACCATGCCTGGATAATTTTTGTATTTTAGGTAGAAATAGGTTTTCACCATGTTGGCCAGGCTGGTCTTGAACTCCTCACCTTAAGTGATCTGCCCGCCTCGGCCTCCCAAAGTGCTGGGATTACAGGTGTGAGCCACTGCTCCTGCCCTAAGAATTTCTTATAATCATGCTTAGGCATAAGAATAACTCAAAACAAACAAACAAACAAACAAACAAACAAACACGGAGTTTCGTGCTTGTTGCCCAGGCTGTAGTGCAATGGCTCAATCTCGGCTCACTGCAAACTCTACCTCCTGAGTTCAAGTCATTCTCCTGCCTCAGCCTCCTGAGTAGCTGAGATTACAAGGACCTGCCTCCACGCCCGGCTAATTTTTGTATTTTTAGCAGACAGGGTTTCACCATGCTGGCCAGGCTGGTCTTGAACTCCTGACCTCAGATGATCCACCTGCCTGGCATCCCAAAGTGCTAGGATTACAGGTGTGAGCCACTGCGCCCAGCCAAGAATAAGTTTTAAAGTTCTTAAATCTCCATCAAATTGTTAAACTACAGAATGATTAAATATAAAATTTGTAATATTGTAATAACTGCTCAGATTATTCTTTGTTGTAGGAGAAGATTTAGCATCTTATAAAAATTAGGTCTGAGAAGAGCAGATGTTTCTTTAACCAGCCAGATGCAAATAACTATAAGGTCACACTACCCGATATGGTAGCCAGTGGTCACTAATATTTAAATTAGATGAAATAAAAAATACAGTCCATCAATTGCACTGGCCTTTCTGTCAAGTGCTAAACAGATCTGTGTGACCAGTGGCTACTCTATTGGATGGTACAGATACAGGACATTCCCATTATCTCAGAGAGTTCTCCTGGGCATTGTTGCTCTAAGGAGAAGCCTCCAGAAAAAGAGAAGCTAGGTCGATGAGGAGTGTAGGGGAAGGGAGATGAGCTCAATGGCCATATTTCCTCAATGTGCAGCCATTCTTTCTTTTTACCAGTGTCATCTCATAATGGGAAGAAATAGATGAAAGGTTTTCTCTCTTACAGAGTTTGAAATGCTGCTTGTCCTGTGATGAGCTCAATCAGGATTGATTGAATGATGCCTCACTTTCACGTAGAGATGTAGCCCAACAAGATTTCAACAGATGTGGTATTAAGTTGTTTCAAATAACGAATCCTTCAGTATGAAGGCATAGTGAATCTAGTTATTACAGAAAAATATGCCCTTGACGAATTGGGAGAAGGTTACTTTTACATTCTAGCATTCTCTTAAGTATCAATGGACTCTTCTAACAACAGGTGTCAATAAGCTTTATGAGTCTTCAAAGACGTCTGTGTGGCAGACAAAGTGTCAGTCTTTAAAAGGCTACGGTGCCGTTCCAGATCGGCACAACAATTTTGGAAAAGAGGGAAAACATGTTTCAGTTAAAAACTTCAGGACCCAAAGGAGGCAAATGTGTTTGGGCTAAAACATAGCCAGAACAGAGAGAAAAATCACCTATTTTAAAGTAACTGATATATAATATTCAATGATTTTTATGGCAAATGATTTCAACATGGGCCAGAAGGCTGCACTTATTTTCCTGATGCTGCCAGATAAACCATGGGTGTGTATTTTTGTTACGATATTACTCCTTGAATTAAAAAGTATGCAAATATGTTTGTTTATTTATTTATTTATTTATTTATTTTTTATTTTTGAGACTCTATCGCCCAGGCTTGAGTGCAGTGGCACGATCTCGGCTCACTGCAAGCTCCACCTCTTGGGTTCAAGCAATTCTCCCGCCTCAGCCTCCCGAGTAGTTGGGATTACAGGTAACCACCACCACGTCTGGCCAATTTTTGTATTTTTAGTAGAGACGGGGTTTCACCCTGTTGGCCAAGCTGACCCTGAACTCGTGACCTCAAGTGATCCACCCACCTCAACCTTTCAAAGTGCTGGGATTACAGGCGTGAGCCACTGTGCTCAGCCAAAATACATTTATTTAAAATTCCCCTAAGCACTTGTGTTTGCGTACATGTCTGTGTGTATAGGTATGTGTATTAGTCCATTCTCACACTACTATAAAGAATTACCTGAGATTGGGTAGTTTATGAAGAAAAGAGGTGGAATTGGCTCACAGTTCTGGAGGCTCTACAGGAAACACGGATAGGTGGTCTCAGGAAACTTACAATCACGGTAGAAGGTGAAGGGGAGGCAAGCATGTCTTACCACGGTGGAACAGGAGGAAGAGAGCAAAGGAGAAAGTGCTACACACTCTTAAACAACCAGATCTCGTGAGAACTCACTCACTATCAAGAGAACAGCAAGAGGGAGATCCACCCCTATGATCCAATCACCTCCCACCAAGTCCCTCTCCCGACACTGGAGATTACAATTAGACATGAGATTTGGGTGGGGACACAGAACCAAACCATATCAGTATATTTTTTAGATGTAACTGAAATTGTGGGAAGGCAAATCTAAGTGATGTCTGTAGTTATTGATACATGCTCTGACTGGTGTCACTTCATCTCTCAAAAAGATTCAACAGCACAGAAAGGGTTCAGAACCACAGTTGCCAACTGGCTGTAAGAAGCGAAAGAACAAAACAGGCGAATATAACAATAAATAAATAAAACCTCATTTTCTTGGTGAAGAAGAAAAAGGAAAATAAAGAAGAAATTAGATTTCCAACCCTTTTGCTCTTAATAAAAATATAAGATTTGATCCTTTCAATCCCCACTGGAAATCAGCAGTTCTCTACATACAAGTTACTAATTTTCTTGTTTAAATTGATATAATCAGTACCATATATATTGAGCATATATATGTAGACATGTGTATATATATATGTGTGTCCCTCTTAGCTTAAGAAATCTACCCCGCACTCCTCATCTCCATATAGTCATGAAAAAAATTAGCATCTGGCAACAGGGGAAACTTACTAGAGCCTTTTTTTTTTTTTTTTTTTTTTTTTTGAGATAGAGTCTTGCTCTGTCGCCCAGGCTGGACTGCAGTGGTGCAATCTCGGCTCACTGCAACCTCTGCTCCCGGGGTTCAAGCAATTCTTGTGCCTCAGCCTCCCGAGTAGCTGGGACTACAGGTGTGTGCCACCACACCCGGATAATTTTTGTATTTTTAGTAGAGATGGGGCTTCACCATGTTGCCCAGACTGGTCTTGAAGTCCTGGGCTCAAGTGCTCTGCCTGCCTTGGCCTCCCAAAGTGCTGGGATTACAGGTGTGAGCAACTGCACACAGCCTAGAGTAATTCTTTACCAGAATTGGTACTTTAGGAATTTTAGTTATGCCATTTAATTTTCCTCAATAGTTGTGGACTAACTAATTGGATAAAAGTGTATTGCCTTGAAAGAGGTTGAATTCAAAGTTGTTTTCTTCTTCTAGGACATGTTTACAGATCTCTGGATATACATACCCGCAACTCAAAGAGAAAGCTGTGACTGCTGTGATGGGTCACAGACCAAGTTGGAATCCACTCGCCACAGTCTAGGTGACCTCAGCACACACCTGAGTGGACCGACTCCTCAGTGTTCTCATGATCTGCAGTGCTGGAATTCTCACTCCAGGAAGTGAACAGAAACCACACACTCATCCCTGACCACGTGCCTAAACATAAACTGGCCGCGGATTTGTTCAGGCAATATACTCATTTCTACTGGAGAAAATCAGGGAAGTCCACCCGCTGAAGAAAAGCTTCAGGCAAACGATTTGCTCATAAGAAATATACCAAGCACAAAACTCTACATCAGCTGGTTTTACTGATTCTTAACTTCCTGATGTGGACAATTTGAATAAACTAATTGGTCTAATTTTCCCAGAGATGTGGTAGGAACAGAATAACGTAAAGGCATGTTGACATGTCCTTACATCTTTTCCTTCTTTGGAAAGATAGATAAAGATAATGAAGGAATGGTTGAAAGGAAATTAGATCGGAAATAAGAAAGACATGCAGGCAAAACTGTTATGAGTTCCGTTCTTGTACTGGTGCATTTTTTGGTAAGCCAAACCTAGCTCCATAGGTTCACAGGGTGCTGGTGAGAGTGTGCTACCAGTTCTATAAATGTAATCTTGACACCTAAGAAACTATTTTGGCCACATGGCTTGCTGGGGGTGTATTCATTCAAAATCAAAACAGGCATAGTTAATTCACTCTCCCAGCAACCACACAGCAGGCTGCGTTGGCTGTGGGGTTATTAGTCCCTCCAGCCAGGCATAAAAATCTAGGCTGCATACACAAGGAGGTTTGACTGTTGCAATAGAAACCCATGTAACCAGGACCCACAGGGAATCAAAAGAGAGAATTCCTTACAGCACGTGGAGATGGTGCCTTCTGGGAAAGAAAACTCCTAATGAATTATCAATATAGGCAGAGGCTTTACTCCTTAGTCTTTGATTCACCCATTATTCAGTCTATTTCCAGATGTAAGCAGATCTGCTAAACTCTCCTTTAATAGCAATTCTTTCTTTACGCATTCTTTCTTTACACATGTACATCAACATATGCGACAAATGCACGCATGACAGCCACATTCCTCCTAAAAGACATTTTTTGAACAAGAATATATATTGGCAGAGTAAAGCTTTCTGATTCTTCTTTGGGATACATTGCATCCTTGTAGGAAATGCCTGCCAAGAGCAGGAGTTGTAGAGATCCCTGCACCTGTATTCAGGATCCTTGTGTGGAAAGAGAGGCCTCACTGGCCCGATGTGGAATCTAAGCTGTGCACACCACTAAAAGGGTTGCAATCCACCAACATCTTACAAAAGGAAGGAAGAAAATCCTCTGACAAGGATGATGAAGTGGCAGGCAACTCGTCATCATAAATACCTCGTAAAAGGCAGCAGCTTCTTTTATGTCTTCTGATAAAGACATGTAAAAATTCTTTTATTAAATCGAGTCAGTTCAAATATGGGAATATATTTTTATTTTGTGTCATTACATTGTCAAGCGTTTAGAAATAGTCCCTGGAGGCTGGGCACAGTGGCTCATGCCTGTAATCCCAGCACTTTGGGAGGCCAAGGTAGGTGGATAACCTGAGGTCAGGAGTTCGAGACCAGCCTGGCCAAGATGGTGAAAACCCATTTCTACTAAAAATACAACAATTACCGGGTGTGGTGGCGGGTGCCTGTAATCCCAGCTACTTGGGGAGCTGATGCAGGAGAATTGCTTGAACCTACGAGGCAGAGGTTGCAATGAGTCAAGATCGCACCACTGCACCCTAGCCTGGGCGACACAGTGACACTCGTCTCAAAAAAAAAAAATTATCTGGAAAAACAAAGATATTATGTGTTTCATAGCCAGTGGAGTGTATATCACCTTTGTCTATAGAGATGGCATAAGTAACAATGTTTCTTGACTGAACCAGGGTTATGTGTGTGCATATAGGGATGGGTACTTTTCCTTCCTTCCTTCCTTCCTTCCTTCCTTCCTTCCTTCCTTCCTTCCTTCCTTCCTTCCTTCCTTCCTTCCTGTCTTTCTTTTGTCTTTCTTTTTTTCTTTTTTTTTATGGAGTCTTGTTCTGTCACCCAGGCTGGAGTGCAGTGGTACAATCTCAGCTCACTGCAACCTCCACCTCCAGGGTTCAAGTGATTCTCCTGCCTCAGCCTCCCCAGTAGCTGGGACTACAGGTGTGTGCCACCACGTCTGGCTAATTTTTGTGTTTTCAGTAAAGATGGGGTTTCACCATGTTGGCCAGGCTGGTCTCGAACTCTTGATGTCAGGTGATCCACCCGCCTTGGCCTCCCAAAGTGCTGGGATTACAGGTGTGAGCCTCCATGCCCACCTATCTTTCTGAAAGAGCAAAACATGCAGCATAAGCTTTCTATTAGTTTTAAGACTTCATTGGGCATGCTATTCCAATCTAAGTATTTTAAGTTCAGTTATTAGAATTATTATTTTATAGAAAAATGTTATTTTATTTTTAAATCTGTAATTATCTTTGTACATTGAAATTTAAAATGTTTGTAATGTTTCACGCTGATACCATTTTATTTGAGTGCTAAGACCAATTACTATTCTTTTTTCCATCAAAAATGATTGAAATTCTGCATTCTCCAAGGAAAGAAACGAGTGATAAAATATTACAGTAATGTCAATGATCACATAAAATAAGGATTATACTCTTTTAAAGTACTTTTAAAATGATTCCTAAAAACCTATTACATTCTTTTAAACTTTGGAACTAACTTTAAAAATTACCAATACTTTGCCTTGTTACATACAAATTAACAGACATTTACCTCATCTCTGAGTGTGGATGTTATTTTTGTTAGATACCTTCAAGTCCAAAAGATGAAAAGGTGGCTTTTGCCATGGAGAAAGCTCCTCCTTGCCTGGAGCTGGGAGTGGCCACATGTTCTCAGTGGAACGCCCCTCCTCCACGGTGATGTGGTGGTCATTCTGATTGACGCTGAGAATCTAGGTCTGAATGGGAGGACTGGAAGCAGGGCGGCCAAAGCAAATAACAGTGTCTGTGGAGCCAGATACTAGTCTCATTCTTGGGCAGATTCTGCCAGGTTTTTACATCTACAGCATAATTACAAGGACTTTAACAAGCTGCAGTCATAAAAGTGGATTTACATGCATAAGCAGTGTCTTTGTTACAATGAGGAAAAGATAAACGGGAAGATAGTCTGTAAGAAAAAATATTTTTCTCCTTACTCCCATTTTACATGAAAGATGCAATGGAATTCTGTTTCATGTAAATGTGCTAATTTTCTTACTTAGGCTTTAATGGGAAACCTGGTGAGTGAGAAGGGTCCTCTGCAGAGAGCAGGCTTCCCTGGGAGTGGTGCCCAGAATGGGCTTTGGTCCTGCTTACCCTGGGCACAGCAGGGTCACGGGCACCATGCGTTTTGCCTCTGCCACACTCTCTCCACCCCCTGCCCACCCTGTTGGAAGCCCCTCACAAAACCACTCCTTCTGGGCATTTCACATCTTGTCCTAAAGGAAAACAGCTGGAAGAGAATGAGAGAGCAAAAAAAGAAAAGAAATCATCTATTAAATCTCAGTCTTGTTTTGACAAAATCGTAAATGAATAACATGCACATTCTAAACATTTATATTCCAGAAATTTTAGTACCTAGGTAAACTTTTAGAATTTAACTATATGACCTAAATTCTAAAAAGGCTTTCTGCTTTCCTATCAGTTTCTCTCCAAGATCACAGTGGACTTTGTAGGTTGACACATGAAAGGTAGCAATTGTTGTTAATAATAATAAAGTCAGATAATATACAGTTGAGAACTGAAAGGGCAAATGATTGTATAGACTCCCATTCCTATGTGTTATGCCAAACCTTTTATTCATGCTTAAAGTCCTGGCTAGTGTCCACAAAAACCTACTTTTCCAGCTCTCTCCACCCTCTCAAGCTGTTGCCCTAGCTGTTCAGTAACTGAATAGTCCTAAACTGTTGACATTGTTATCCTAAAATCCATGAATATAAGACCATTCAGTAAAAACTCCAGCAAACAGAAAAATCAGAAATACAAGTGGCTTGCTAACTTAAGAATTTACTTCAGGCCAGGCGCGGTGGCTCATGCCTGTAATCCCAGCACTTTGGGAGGCCGAGACGGGCGGATCACGAGGTCAGGAGATCGAGACCATCCTGGCTAACACGGTGAAACCCCGTCTCTACTAAAAAATACAAAAAACTAGCCGGGCGAGGTGGCGGGCGCCTATAGTCCCAGCTACTCGGGAGGCTGAGGCAGGAGAATGGCATGAACCCGGGAGGCGGAGCTTGCAGTGAGCTGAGATCCGGTCACCGCACTCCAGCCTGGGTGACAGAGCGAGACTCCGTCTCAAAAAAAAAAAAAAAAAAAAAAAAAAAGAATTTACTTCAAACACTGGAAAGTAATAAATTAAAATAAATAAATTAAAAACACACACTGTTTTCTTGTTTTCCTATCTGCAGCCATGTCTGGGGACAAAGAAATTCCATGATGTAAGCCTTTGAAAGATAACAATGTTATTGATTTCGAATGTCACTGCAAAGAAATGAAAGAGTAATTCCAAAGGAAGGTAAACTCTAAAAGTTGAGAGGAAATCTCTTTTTATCTTGATTCCAATTATGAAATACAACATTATTAAATTATTTTTGTTACATTTTATCCTACTTAAATTTAACATTAAGTTTGGAATAAAGTCTCTAAGACAGGATATTACAAGTAACAGAACACAAGAAAAATCCTTCATGAAGGATCACTACCAATCGGTTGAAACATGAGTGGGTGTGGGCACACTTCCAGCCCTTCTGTCAGTGCTTGCAAGAAGACAATAAATAGCATTCCACACTCTACACTGACACATCTCCTGAAAACTACTGTTATCATTTAGGTCGATTTAACACACTGAAATACATCTTTAATGTTGATGACATTCTACTATATAATTTGAATTGAGGCCCTATCTTTGAGTTTAGAGTCACTAAAGCAGCGGACAAATATTTGTAAGTACTTATGTTACTAGGCACGTGCATTTTATTTATATGTTAGTTTTCATTGAGACATAGGAGGAGTTTACCAACTGTATTAAGAACTTCAATCAGGAATCCAGAAGGAAAAACACCAGGGTGAGAGCATCTGGAAAACTATCCCCTCAGGCATGTTTTCAGTTCAGCAGAAATGTGGCCCCTGTGTCTTATAATCCAGAAGGAAAACACCAGGATGAGAGCGTCTGGAACACTATTCCCTTAGGCACGTTTTCAGTTCAGCAGAAATGTTGCCCTGTGTCTTATAAACATGTCAATGGCTTCTTTGCATGAGGGAAAATGTAACTAGGAGATGATGTTTATTAAGGTAAGAAACAATGAACACCGAAGACTCCTTCCTCATTTTCAACAAGGCAAAGAACTGGCAATCCCTGCTGAGCGTTCATTTTACAGAGGAGTAAAACCAGGATAGGGAAAAGATCATTTATGATGTGTTTTTAATTAATTTAAACAAGGTAAAAAATTATACTTTTGCACATGTTGCTGTATCTGGGCTTTTGACATTTAAAAACACAAGTGTCAAATATGCTACCACTTAATCTTTGATTTCATGTTAAGACTTTGCTTTTGTTTTAATTACCTAGTGATGTGGAATTTAATACAAAGGAATCCCAGTTTTTTCTATGTTCCATAAAGGTGGTTCCAACTAACGAGCTTAGTTACTTTAGTAAGAAATGGAACTTTAAATATTAATAGTAAAATCTAATTCTATTTATTTTATTTTCAAATGAACACATTTATTGAGCACTTATAGGTACCACAAAACCCCTGAATGCTAGTACTTATTCGGTACCTGCACATGCACATACATCATCATCATATCATACAGAAGATGTCCTTTCCCCCAGCACAAACGATAAAGTGGCACGGTGGCTGCCGCATGGTCATTTGAATTACAATCATCTAGGTGAGTGAGTGAGTCAAACTCAGATATTATATTTGAAAGGCTATTTGAGCACACATTGGCATTCTCACCACCCCTGGGATTCTCCTATGTGCTTGGTAATATTTAGGACTGTGAAAAATAAAGCCCATTTCCCCCTAAATATTTTAAAATAAATTTATGAATATAAATATATAATTTATATATAATATATGTAAATATATAATTTATATATAATATATATAATTTATATATAATATATATAAATATACAATTTATATATATAATATATATAATTACAATTTATATATATAATATATATAAATATAAATATATCAGTGTTGATACCTTAATGTTATATTAACATTTAGATACAATGTTTCTGTGAATAAATAATACATATTACTCAATATATATGTTGTCACCACTGTCTTAATTGTACTATACTGGACAGAAAATGATATTACTTTTCATTGTTCATATTAATAGAGGGGACAGATACAAGCATAAAACAAAATTGGATATTAAAAATAATGATAAAATAAATGGGATGTTACTTTCACTTGACTAAGGTTCTATCTGCAAAATAATAAAATCTTAACCTAAGGATCAGGAACAGAGTTCTGAGTCCCCTTTACCAAGATGTTTCTCTGTAACCTGGTCTCTTTGTTGACAAAGACCATTCTCAAACATGAAACTTTTTCTCAAATTTCTTTTTTGAAGTATGGAAAGTAATCAGTAATTGAACACCAACATGGCTTCACCTCATTCCAACAGTGAAATTGCTCATATGAAGGTCACCAATATTCTCAAAAGGTCCCATCTGCTTTCATTATTTGACCTCTCAGCAAGTTTTAAAGTATCAGATTATGCTCTATGATCAAGACATTTTCATTTCTCACTTCTTGACGACACCACACTGAACTAGTTTTCCTCCTCCTTCACAAGTCAACTTTTTGGGTTTATATTTATGCTTGAAACAGGGGCTCACCCTGTCACCCAGGCTGGAGTGCAATGGCACGATTATGGCTCAGTGCAGCCTCAGACTCCCAGGATCAAGCAATCCTCCCACTTCAGCCTCCCAAAGTACTGGAATTATAGGCATAAGCCACTGGACCCAGTACAAGCCAGCTTCTTGTTCTTCTTCGCAGAGTCTTCCCAGTCTATGTAGGGATCTAACAGGGCTTTTATTTGGGTGTCTTTCTTTTCCCCATCTATAATCTCTAAAGACAGCCCCATCTAGTCCAATGATCTTAAGTAACAACTAAATGTTGATGATTCCCAAATGCGTGTCCCCAGTCTTTACCTTTCTCTTAAGCTCCTGACTACTGTATCTGTACCCATCTGCTTATCTGTTATTTCTTCTTGTATGTCTTGAGCATAACTCAAAGTTAACATTAGGAACAGAATTCCTGATTCTGCTCTAAAACCTGTTCCTCCCCAAATATTCTCCATTTCCAAAAATCACACTATTCTTTTAGTTACTCAGTCCAAAAATTTGGGAGCTATATTTAACTTCTTCACTTCCTTCATTCCCCAATTTTATCCAACAAGACCTGTCAGTTCTAAACTCCTAAATACATAAAAAATGATTGACATCTGTCCAGCTTCAGTTTACATCCAACTCCTGGGATGGACATTTCAGACTCAGTGGTGTTATCAAAAACCCAGTTTCCTTCCATCCTTCCAAGAGGCAAAAGGCAGAATTCTAGACCAATGAATGTTTGGAGACCTCTTTCATCTCTATTACGCATGATGTCAATTGCTAGAGTATATGGTTTTGACTTTTAGTATTTTAAGAATCCAGATTATGGGACGATCACAGTGCTCTAGCTAATAAAGTTTAAAGGGAGGATGAACTCCACAGAGAGGAAGACGGAATATATTTGTATGAGGTAAAGGAGACATGGAGGGAAGGAAGGAAGAAGGAAGAAGGAAGGAAGGAAGGAAGGAAGGAAGGAAGGAAGGAAGGAAGGAAGGAAAGAAGGAAGGAAGGAAGGCAGGAAGGAAGGAAGGAAGGCAGGAAGGAAGGAAGGAAGGTAGGACAAATGAACCTACGGTTCCAAAATATTCTGTAAAATCCACATATTGAAGGAAGACTCTCTTCATTCTTTTCTATGATATAGGAACAACACACTTATGTCAATATCTAAAAATAAATTTAGTAAGTTGAGTTTAATAGGTAAAAAATGATTTTAATGAATTTTCTTAGCTTGGTGATGCATGATACAAGTATACTAAATTGCTTCTGACTTTACCTTTCATTTTAAAGTTAGCATATTTTGTTGCTTTTATTTTCACATTTAACAAATTTTTACATTATGTATACAATGTCACATAAGCAATTGGAAAACTATGTAGACTCAAATTCTCTAGCATGGAAATTGGCTATGGCACACAGTCACATACTAACAAAAATTAATGTCATGTTGTAACATTAACAATAATAAAAATATTTCAATTCAGATTATAACATAAAAGCATATACAAGCTGAATTTTAACGCAAATGCTTTGATAAAGAATTATAGGCAAGGCGCAGTGGCTCATGCCTGTAGCCCCAGTACTTTGGGAGACTGAGGAGGGCAGATCACTTGAGGTCGGGAGTTTGAGACCAGCCTGGCCAACATGGCAAAAACCCATTTCTACCAAAAAAATACAAAAATTAGCTGGGTGTGGTGGCTCACACCTGTGATCCCTGCTATTTGGGGGACAACAGCATGAGAATCACTTGAGCTTGGGAGGTGGAGGTTGCAGTGAACCAAGATCACGCCACTGCACTCCAGTTGGGGCAACAGAGAGAGACTTCATCTCAAAAAAAAAATTATAATTAAAACAATATAGTAGTTGTAAGTCTCACATCTGATCATACTTTTGAATTGCTTCTCTTTATCTGTCCTCATCTACCAAGTCTTGCCATAAAAGAATCTGAGTAATTGGATCTCTTGGAATAATTAATAGACATAATAACCACGATGGGCCTAGCTGTGAATTCTATACTCTTAAACACTAGGTGGCCAAAGGGAAGATTTTTTTTTTTTCACTTTGAGTGACTCATCTGAATATAATATTTTGGATTTATTTTTTGCTCGTTTTAGAATTTTTCACATATCTAAAAGCCTTGGTTTAGTGCGTGCTTCTTTCTAAAATTTTCTAAATCGGTTGCTCTGATGGACAAAATATAAATTTTTAATACTAGGCAAGGAGATTTTCTGTGTGTGGCATTACAAGTACAGTCTTTAAAACATGTGCTCCTAATTGGGTAACACATCTGAAATGACAGACTTGAACAGGAATAGTAATTAAAAGTCCAGACTTCAGATCTGTCGGTAATCTTGGACTCAAGCCTGGGATAGGTTACTTGTCAGCTGGGAACCTAGGCAAGATATTTTATCTTTCTAATTCTCAGTTTCCTCATGAGTAAAATGTGGGTACTAGAGTTATCAGTTGGTAAGGATTAAATGAGCTGGAACGGTAAAAGCTTAGTCACACCATATGGTTCTCAGAATATTTTATTTTAGTTTAATGAATACAGGTCCTTATTGTGCAAGGGATCTAATAATCAAAGATAAATTTATAGAAGAAATTAATTTTCTAACTACAACTTCTCATCATCATATATACAGTTTTTAATCCCATGAGGAATATGAGTTCAACATCACTGTAACTCTTTTTTTTTTTTTGAGACGGAGTCTCGCTCTGTCGCCCAGGCTGGAGTGCAGTGGCCGGATCTCAGCTCACTGCAAGCTCCGCCGCCCGGGTTTACGCCATTCTCCTGGCTCAGCCTCCCCAGTAGCTGGGACTACAGGCGCCCGCCACCTCGCCCGGCTAGTTTTTTTTGTATTTTTTAGTAGAGACGGGGTTTCACTGTGTTAGCCAGGATGGTCTCGATCTCCTGACCTCGTGATCCGCCCGTCTCGGCCTCCCAAAGTGCTGGGATTACAGGCTTGAGCCACCGCGCCCGGCCTAACTCTTAATGTAAAACATTGAACTGATGGTATGGTTTGGCTCCGTTTCCCCACCCAAATCTCATATCAAGTTTTAATCCCCACATGTCAGGGGAGGGGCCTAGTGGGAGACACTGGGATCGTGGGGGTGGATTTCCCCCCTTGCTGTTCTTGTGATGTGAGTTCTCCTGAGATCCGATGGTTTAAAAGTATATGGCACTTCCCCCTTGGCTCTCTCCCTTCTGCCGCCACGGGAAAGTGCTGGCTTCCCTTTTGTCCTTCTGCCAGGATTGTAAGTTTCCCGAGGCCTCCCAGCCATGCTTCTAGTTAAGCCTGCTGAACTGTGAGTCAGTCGGACCTCTTTTCTTCACAGACTCCCCAGTCTGAATAGTTCTTGACAGCAGTGTGAGGGTGCACTAATACAACTGACTTCTGGAAGTTGATTGAGTTTGAGGGGAAACCTACATGAAATGCTATCATGAGCATTTCTTCTGATTGGACTCCCACTTAGTCTATTGGATTACCATTTTCCTACTGAACACACTTATGTCTGGCTTCACTTTTGCTTTTATTTTTCCAAAATCCCAGTCAGAGAATGCTAAAACCAATGCTATGAGGTTGAACCATATGAAAATGCCAGTATCCAATTTCTTTGACCTATAAAAATGGCTTCAATTTGATATTACTATGAACGATAGAGTTGTTCTTCATTTAACAGAATAAATGTATCCATAGGAATATAATATTTAATTAAAAATAAATTTTCTGGGCCAGGTGCGGTGGCCCAGCACACCTGAGTGTAAACTCAGCATTTTATGAGGCCGAGGTGGGTGGATCACTTGAGGTCAGTAGTTCAAGACCAGCCTGGTCAACATGGCGACACCCTGCCTCTACTAAAAATATAAAAATTAGCCAGGTGTGGTGGCGTATGCTTGTAATGGCAGCTACTCAGGGGGCTGAGGCATGAGAATTGCTTGAACCCAGGAGGCAGAGTTTGCAGTGAGCTGAGATCACGCCTCTGCACTCCAGCCTGGGCAACAGAGTGAGACTCTGTCTCAGAATAAATAAATAAATGAAATAAATGTTCTGTTACCTGCATTGCATGGTACTTTTGCATTTAGTTGCTTGCTAAACAAATACCACTTAAAGTTGCACAGCAAGTCTGCTAAAATCCAACATTTCACTTTGTGAAAGGAAAATAAGTATCAGGACCCCAAAATCACTAAGCCAAAGGTAAAAGTCAAGTTGGGGAACCGTGTCAGACAAACCTGCTTTCCATTTTATTCCCAAATAAGATAGCCACAAAGATAAAAAAAAAAAAAAAAAAAAAAAAAAAAAAAAAAAAAAGCTGTATACCTTATGACAATTTTGCTCACAAGGAAATTCCTTGGGGGGACTCAAGATCTTTACCCTAAAACCATTCTGTTGAATTTTACCCTGGCAAGGTAAATTGATAGCTTATTTTCACAGGTGTGGGACAAAGGACAGAACTCAAAGTCATCCTTCTGCTCACCTGAGACAAATACATATCTGATTGCTTCCTCTGCCTTATCATTTATGTAAATGCAGAGTTGCTGAGCCGGAGTAAGGCATAAGTGACAATCTGTCTACCCCCGTCTCACGTATAAAGTGTGTATATCAGCAAAAGGCTGATCAAACACTCAAAAGAATACAACCGTTTGTCTCTTATCTGTGACAAGAGGAAGCAAGGAAGCCCCTGCTTGAGTTGTCCTGCCTTTCCAGCCCCAAGCAATGGACATCTCACCTGGACTGACTGATGTCTCCTGTCTCCCTACAACGTATGAAACCAAGTTGTGTCCTGACCACCGTGGGCACATGTCAGCACCTCCTGAGGCTGTGCCATGGCACGTCCTCAACCTCAGCAAAACAAACTTTCTAAATTGATTGAGACCTGTCTCAAATACATTTGGTTCACAATTTCTAGAACATTTTTTAATAATTGAAAAATGAATATGACACAAGAAAATAAAAATGCAAAAAAGAAAATGTCAAACAGAAATACTTTTGTTTTCCAGAGATTAATATAGTTAGTATTTTTCATATCACTTTGTGGTCTTTTTCTACTAACATACACGTTTATTTTTACAGTATATGATCCTTTTCTTTAACGTCTATCCTAATCCTAGTTTTGCACTTCACATTTAAAAAGACCTTTATAAACAACTTCTTTAATAAGTTACATAAATCCTATCATAGGAATAAATCACAATTTATTTAGCTGTCACGCTATCGCGTGTGTGTGTGTGTATATATATATACACACACACACAAATCTTGCTGGCATAATATGCCATTTACATAAAGGATAATTAGCATTCATTAGTAAATATATAAGAAATTCTATAATTGTCCCTAAATCTTGTTGTAATCTATATTCAATTACCTTCTCTTCCAGCAACTGTCCTTTTTAAAAAATGCAATTACTAATAAAAAATTAAAAATGTTCTCGCTGGGCGCGATGGCTCACGCCTGTAATCCCAGCACTTTGGGAGGCCGAGATGGGCGGATCACAAGGTCAGGAGATCGAGACCATCCTGGCTAACACGGGGAAACCCCGTCTCTACTAAAAAAATACAAAAAAACTAGCCGGGCGCGGTGGCGGCGCCTGTGGCCCCAGCTGCTCGGGAGGCTGAGGCAGGAGAACGGCGGGAACCCGGGGGGCGGAGCTTGCAGTGAGCTGAGATCCGACCACTGCACTCCAGCCTGGGCCACAGAGCGAGACTCCGTCTTAAAAAAAAAAAAAAAAAAAAAAAAAAAAAAAAAGTTCCGAGTTTCACTTTCTTTTAGCTTCTTTGCCTATATTCTGTATGAATTTTCAAAATAGGTGTTAAAAAAAAGAAATGAATACAAATAAGAAAGGACAATCAGCCCCTGAATAACAGTGTGTGGAAAATTACCACCAGGCTTCATGGAGAAGAGGGACTGCGGACTGACCGATGCAAGGAGGAGGCCGAGGAAGCGGAAAGAAACGCATTGCTTTCTATGTTTTGCTTTCTACGCATGGTAGTTGAGGATGCAGAACTTCCTGTGCTTGAAATTCTCAGCGCAGTTACATTAAAAGAAAAAAGGAAGTTGTGCTCTCTGAAGCTTTTATTTCTTCTTCTTCTGTTTTTGGGGGGAGGTTTGTTTTTTGAGACCAGGTCTTGCTCTGTTGCCCAGGCTGGAGTGCAGTGGCACAATCAGGGCTCACTGCAGCCTCGAACCCCTGTGCTTGAGCAATCCTTCTGCCTCAGCCTCCAGAGTAGCTGGGACCACAGGTGCGCACCACCATGCCTGGCCTCCAACTTTTCTTTGACTTTATCTCAATACTGCACATAAGCAAAATAAACCAATCAAACTGTAAATGCAGAGACAATGGCCAAATAACATAGGAAATATTTTTGAATTTTAATATTTTGTAGAAAATATAATTTGGCACTGTAATTATTTACATTTCATTTTATTGTTCTCCTAGATATTTACTTTCTACCATTTCCCCTGGGAGATGTAATGTGTTTACTATATTTTTCTTTAGGTATTTAAGGGATTTATCACTAGACAATTTATTGAGACATAGTTTCCTTTAAATAATAGAAGAATACAAATGGACGTTTTATACTTTACTACTTCTAGAAGACAGTTTCCTATGAACTATTTATTTATAAGTATTTATAAATGTTTATTTATTTAAATGTTCCTATCCCATCAGCCTTTCTACAACTTCTCTCAGCTTTATTCGTATTAAAAACCTAAAACATACATGAAGATAACATCAGTTTTAATTTTATGCCAATTATTCAAACCTAAAGAAAGCTTTTCTGAAAATTAACAAAAGGGAGAATCCTTTAGAACAATGTAAAATCCCAAAGGCATCAATGGTAAATATTGTGATGATTTCTTAAACATTAGTTTGCATGGGAACATGAGTAATCACAACTGTGAGAAAGCTGAAGAAAGACAATGAAAATCTTAAATGCTATATACCACAGTACTGGGTTTTAAAGAAACTAAAAGGCCAGGTGTGGTGGCTCACGCCTGTAATCCCAGCACTTTGGGAGGCCAAGGCGGGCAGATCATGAATTCAAAAGATAGAGACCGACCTGGTCAACATGATGAAACCCCATCTCTACTAAAAACACAAAAACTCGCTGGGCGTGGTGGCGGCGCCTGTAGTCCCAGCTGCTCGGGAGGCTGAGGCAGCAGAATTGCTTGAACCCAGGAGGTGGAGGTTGCAGTGAGCTGAGATTGCCCCACTGCACTCCAGCCTGGCGGCAGAGCGAGACTTTGTCCCAAAAAAGAAACTAAAAAAATTCCTGCACAAATTCTCATTTGCCATTGCCACAAATAGGTGGCAATGAGAAGGGAATTTCTGTAAAATTTAACATTGAAAAGGCATGTTCACAGCTCTGTGTTCAGACATGATCATTGACATGTGTGTATAGACCTCAGTAATGATGGCCAAGTGCAGGTGCCTTTTGTTTTAATGTAAGTTCACTGCATGAAACTCTCCACAAGCTGACAGTGGAGCCTATGACTAAATTTTGTCATTCCTAAAAAGTGAAAAGATGTTGGAAAGGTATCCCTGACAAAAGGTTGGAGGAAGTATATAAACATACAAGTGTGCATTTTCTGGTACTTTAAATGTTTAAATAAAGAAGAAGAGAACAACTTCTTAAGATACTACAGCGATTATTCCCATGCCTCTGTATATTGTGAATCCAAGAATTAGTCTCTTAAACAGTCCTGGCTTCCATCCCAGGGGAAGAAGTTTTCTACAGGGAAGCACCGGTATGATAGTGCCTGCAGAGAGGCCAAGCATTATTAAGTGCAGTGGGGAAGAAAGGAAGCCAGAGATAAAGAGAAACAGGACCAGAAAGTGTATCTGATAAGAGAGCTTTTGAAGGACAGAGCAGAAACAACAGGATTTCCAGGAACAGAGGCCGGTATAGCATTGGAATTCATAGAATTTTAGTACTAATGGGAACCTTGTGCGAATTGTAAACTTCCATCATTTACAGAGAAGGGAACTGAAGCTGGGAGAGGTTGCTACGTGCCAAAAGTTACATAACTAGTCAGAAGCAGAGTCTGGGGAAGTGGCTGCTGGAACTGCAGTTCTGAAAAACAAACAACAAACAAACAAACAACCTAAAAGAGTCAACACAGGCTGCAATTGTTTCTTCTGTTCCAGATAACGGTAATTCATCTGGAGCTAAAGATCAAAAGCCAGGAGGAAATCCCCAGGATCCAGCCTGGGTTGGGCTGTGGATCTGTGGGGACCAATGAGGAGTTGGAGATGCACCTGTGATCAATCACGCACATTTGTGTGTCCTTAGATGTCTTCACTTTGTTGTCCTGTGTGCTGGACTCCAGGACGTGGTAGAAGGGGAGCTCCTTTTGTGTCAGGCATTTCACAATATTTGGCCCATTTAATATTCATCATTACCATTTTACAGATAATAATAATTATAGATACTAATACCGAACAGTTATTCCAATCAGGTAGTATTATCATTTTACATGCATTTTCTCATTTAATCCTCTCAACGACCACTATGAAATCATATAATTGTATTATTCCCATTTTACAGATGAGGAAAATGAGATATAAATTGGTAAATAACTTATCCAAGGTCAACAGCTAGAGAATGGTGGAGTTAGGACTCTAATCCAAGCAATCTGATGTTAGAAAATCATACTCCTGAAAAACAGGGAAACCAAGGTTCAAAAAAGTGAAATCACTTCAATGTCTCACAGTAAGTTGGAATTTGGACTCAGGTGCACTAGTGCATATTCTTCTACATCATGCTACAGAAGAGAGACGGGGCCAGGCACGGTGGCTCGTTCCTGTAATTCCAGCACTTGGGAGGCCAAGACGGGCAGATCACTTGAGCTCAGGAGTTCGAGACCAGCGTGAGCAACATGGCGAAACCCCATCTCTACCAAAAATACAAAAAATTAGCTGGGCGTGGTGGCATGCGCCTGTGGTCCCAGCTACTCGGGAGGCTGAAGTGGGAGGATCGCTTGAGCCCAGAAGAGAACGTTACAGTGAGCTAAGATGGTGCCACTGCACTCCAGCCTGGGTGACAGAGTGAGCCCAATCTCAAAAAAAGGAAAGCAGGGAAAAGGGAGACAGGGAAAAGGTTAGAATGACAATTTTGAAGGAAAGAAGGCACACACATACACAAACATCCCTTTTTCATCTTGTGTGATGAATTGCCCTTGAAAAGACAGGATCATACTTTTCTTTAAATGTTCTGAAGCATATTAATCTGGGTGTGGGAGGACCTACTTCTAATAAATAGTGTACATTCATGGACAGAAGTGGGGAACTGAATTTCAGAAGCCAGTTTTGGAGCCCTGAAGAGATGCCTGGAGCCTGGGTTTCAAGGCCCACAGGCACTGGAACTAGGCCTGGCAAGCACTGTCAGCTCACCTCCTCGGTTGCTGTGTAGTAAAAAGTTGCCACTTAAGTATTGGAAGAATCATGGCTTTCAATGGAAATGGATTTCCTATACTGAGAGTTTCTTTTTCTCTTCTTTTGGAGACCGTCTTGCTCTGTCGTCCAGGCTGGAGTACAGTGGTGCAGTCACAGCTCACTGCAGCCCTGACCTCTTGTGCTCAAGCGATCCTCCTCTCTCAGCTTCTCAAGTAGCTGGGACTACAGGAGTGAGCCACCACATCCAGCTATTTTTTCTTTTTTTAAATTTTGTAGAGATGGGGCCTCGTTATGTTGCCCAGGCTGTTCTTGAACTCCTGGACTCAAGTGCCTCCCGCCTCGGCCTCCCAAAGTGTTGGGGTTATAGATGTGAGCCATTACTCCTGGCTGAAATTTTTTTAAAATTAAAATGCGGATAGTACCAGCTTTAGTCTGAGCCACAGAGGGTGGCAACAGCAATGAATGGTAACTGCTGTTACAGAGTTCCGACCACAACTTTCTAGTTTCAAAAACATGATTTTTAAAAGCATCCACAGGTGACTGGAAATCCATAAGCAACATTAATAAACTTGTTATATACTAACTTATATGCCAGAACGTTAATCTAATAGAGAAGAAGATAAGGAGAAACCACAATCATATTCAGAACATCAATATCTAATACTAAAGACTATGGAAAACTGTAATCAGAAGTCAGAAAGGCATGGAATGAAATCAAAGAATATTGTATAGTCTTAGAAAATATTTTATTAGGGCAACCCGCTCGAGTCCCCTTCCACACTGTGGAAGCTTCATTCTTTCGCTCTTCACAATAAATCTTGCTGCTGCTCAAAATATGTGTGTGTGTGTGTGTGTATGTATATGTATACATATGTGTATATATGTATATTATATATATAGGTCTCTGAGAAAGTCTCCCTTTGCAGTACGAACTAACCTTGTGGAGTGGCTAGATCATGACTGCTCACTTCAGCATCTTTTACTGAATGTTTCTTATCCTCTTGCTTTGTTGGAGGTCTGAGGATGGGGGGCTGTAGCATGTGTAAGAGATGACAATCACTAGGCACACATTTTTGAGGGCTGCCCCACATCAGGAAGTGGCTCTAGAGGCAATGGGCCAATAAAGGTGCTGTGACGTTTACACTCACAGCCATCTGCAGCAGTCCACACTTTATTACAGTTACAGTTAACATTTTCTTCCACAGTATTTCCTGATAATATTTAACAAAATAAATAATGAGACTAAACCCTAACTCATGTCAAATGAGTTTGAGCAATTATTACCTTTCACACACCATACTGTACCAATAGCCAGGTAAGGAAATCTGATCTGGACACTCATTCTAGAAAATAGAGCAGTGCTGCTCTGATTGGGGGTGGGAGGGGTATTCCCACATCTTGGTCCTGCAGAGACAGCTCCCTGACAGCTCTGAGAAGCCCCAGGGCTCACTGGCACCCACTTTGAAACTCACCAATCCAAAAAGGAGAATTAAGAAGTAAAAATCTGTCTGTATTCATTCTATAAAGAGTATAGCTTCGTCACGTAAGATACTAGCACAGCAATTAGTTACTGGTCTTCCGGGCTTCCTCCAAACCTCCAACCGTTGGCCCCCAGACCCACACACACACATGCATTCAGTTGAGGGGCAAATGAAACAAATTAAACTTTTAATGGCCTCTTGGTATGCATTTCAAGAGAGTTAAGATCAACCCAAGTTTCTGCCAGCAGTGTATGTAAGTGTTCATTTTGCTAACTCTCAGTAGCATTATCACTGGAAACGAATTCTGTCTTATGAAGCAATGTTACATTGTTTGAATGTGTCATTACTAGTGAATTTGAATAGCTGTCAGTATTTATTAATAGTTTTATTCCTTCTTTTGTAAATTATCCATGGCTTTTGCATTTTATGTGGGGAGGGATATTCATATTCATCTTAGTGGATAAATACCACCTTACTTGGAAAATAGAGCCAAGGGTTAAATTCTAGGCAAAACCAATAGGAAAATCAGGGTAAGTTATCTAACTTACATTAGGTTGAATGAGAGATGGTATCGCGGTATAAAATTTGAAATGATGCCTACAAAGTATAACTGGAGAAAAATGTGGAGTTATGCAGCCACTTCTTTCCTAAAAGGTAAGCTTCTTTTTATTGATACGATGTTGTCTTACTCGAGTGCCTTCTGTAAAATACACAGAACTATGCAGTCCTCTATTTTACAGATGAAGTAACAGACTTTTTAAAAAGGTGACTCACTGAAAGCTCTTCATTGTTGGAATTCCCGGTCCAACATTCAAACCAGGCATGGCTTGCTTTTCTTCTGACACGTTTTAATCCCTCTACTAAATTTTAACGATATATATTCATTCTTAAAATGAATTAAAATTATTCTGTGATGTTCTTTGAGATAACCAAAAACTCTCTGGGATGTATCAGAATGAGGGCTGTAAAGATTGTGTTTATTCGACTAGTGTATATCACAGACCTATTCAAGTACCACCCATTTCTAAATTCGAACAATCTTAGAAATCAGTTGTAAAAGCAGATTGATATATTTTATCAGAATCCCCAAATTCCTACAACGGTCTCTTCCTAATGATTTTTCAGGTGGGGACACGTGTCAAGACGCCCAAGAGACACCTGAAACCCGGGGTAGTGCTGAACCTTACTTACATTACGTTTTCTCCTACACATACCTGCCTATAATAAAGTTTAATTTGTGAGGCACAATGAGAGATTAACAACACTAATAATAAACCAGAACAATTATAACACTATACTGTACTAAAAGTTATGAGAATGTGGTCTCCCTGAAAACACCTTGCTGTCCTGTACTCACCGAATTTCAGAGGAGAGCACTCTGACTGACAGGTGTTCCCCGACTCCCAGTGGCGAAAGGTCCTTCGGGAAGACAGGTGAACACTATCAAAATACGCTTATCTCCGAACCTTTCTTAAACCACAGTTTTAAGGGATCGTCTCTGATTAGGTCTAGAATTCCTCTCCATAGAAGATAACCTACTTCTCGCGCAAATCTGCAGTGTTCTTGCAGGGCTGCTGATGGGTGGTCCTGTTCTTTTCGCAGTCCTGTTTGCGCAGAGATGGAACGAGGAACTTAGCGTATACCACTCTTTTTGACGACAGGAGTAAAAGGCTGTTCAGACTACCCGAACAATGTCGTTAAGGGAAGCACTCGTACTTCTCAGACTTCGTCGTTCCGGACCCCGCGAGCCCGGGGCAGGCACCAGGTCCACCCGGGGCTGAGCTGCCGCGGCGCCTGACAATGCCCCCTCGCGCCCCGGCCTCGGCGCCCGCTCCCGGCTCCAGCGCGCCTGCACGTACGTAGCCTTCACGTGTGTGTGGATACGGAGTGCATGTGTGGAGACGGAGGAATATGCTCCAACAAATTTCGGATAGAAGCGCCGAGGACAGGACGTGGGGAAGGTAGGAGCCGCGTGCACGGCTCCGGCCCCGGGCGGGAGGCGGCCGCAAGCCGGGCCGGCAGCGCGCAAGTCCGGCGCCAGCCGCTAGAGCCCCCAGTGCGCGGCCCGGCCGCGGGGCGCCTCGACCCGACACAATAAACTCCGAGGGCCGAGGGGCCGGTGGGGCCGAGCGGCCGCCCCGCGCAGCATCGCCATGTGAGCGGCTGCCGCGGCCTCGCGGGGACCCAACTTTCCCGGGCGGCGGCGCCCAACTTCCAGCCGCCCGCTCCGGCCCCGCAGGCCCGCGGCCCCCGGGGGAGACGCGACTAAGTGCGGGCGGCGGGGCCCTCCCGGCCCTCACCCCGCACGCGGCGCCCCGGCCGCCTGGCCTCCCTCGCTCTGGCGCGACCGCGGCGTTCTCTGAGGTGGAGTATTACAAACATGGCGCCCCTCGAGCCCGGAGCCCTTCGCGCGGAGCCGGCGGCGGGGTCCGGGCGGGGGGAGCCGGGGAGGAGGGAGGAGGCCGGCAGGGAGGAGGAGGAGGCGGCCTGAGCGTCCCCCCCGCCCCCCGCGCCCGTCGCCGGCTCAGGCCCGAGAGGCGCCGGGCGGCGGGAAGGAGGCGGCACCGGAGGGGAGGGCCGGGCGCGGCGGCGGCGGCGGTGGAGGAGCCGGAGCATAATGGTGGGGAAAGCTCGGCGGCGGGGCGGCGGGGCGGGCGGGGGCGTCCGTGGAGATGGCGCGGCCCGCGCGGTGGAGCCTGCCTGGCCGCGGCCTCTGGGGCGGCGGCGGCACTAGCGGGTGCTGATGGTCGCTCGCCCGCTCGCGAAGGGCTCTGAGCTGCCGGGGAGCTTTGTGGATGGCGGGCCGGGCCGGCGGGGCCTGCGAGGGCGGCGGCGGGGCCTGCGGAGGCTGCGGGCCCGCGCCCCCTCGCCTTGGGCGGCCGCGGAGGAGGCCCCGGGATGAGGCCCCGGAGGACCGCGCGGGGCCTGCTCGGGCCGGGAAGCCGCGGAGTCGCGTGAGCACCGCCCGCCGGGCCCCATGCCCCTCTTTCGGTCAGGCCTCCTGGGCCCGTGCGCAGTCGGGGCCGGCGGGGAACGCGGCCCCGGGCGTGTGGCGGGCGGAGAGGAAGCGTTTGTCGCGCGGCATGTCGTGTGCTAGCCCGGGAGCGGCGGGCAGGGCTGGCCCCGAGGCCCGGGGCGGAGATTCGTCGGTCCCCCGGGGCTGTGAGCGACCCCGGCAGCGGCGCCGCCGCCTCAACAGGTCCTCGCGGACCTCCGGGACAGTCCTGCGGGGTCCGCCGCCCTCCTCCCACCCAGAGCTCCGGGGAGAAGCTGCTGAGGACGCTGCTGGGACGAGGGGGGGCGCCGGGACCCGGACTTTCACTTGCAGTCTCCCCTCGCGCTTTTCTCCCGAGCCGGGAGGAGGAGGAGCTGGCGATGTGTGCGCCGTGCCTGATGTCTTTTGCAGAGTGACCGCCGTACCTGTTTTATTCGTGTGTACCCGGGCGCGTTGTGCTGTGCGGTGTCCTATGCGGTGGGTACGCAGTACCGGGGATCGTATATGGTGTGTACTCTGTGTCATATGCAGTGTGCTCGAAGTACCCGGTGTCGTACCAGGTATCATACACGGTGTGTACATGGTATCTTCCTCACTTAGGCTGTGCACTCAGTCCCCGGTATTTTGTGCAGTATGTGCATGGTACCCTGCTGCCATATGAGGTGTGTGTGTGGTACTCCGTGTCATATCCGAGTGTGTATAGTATCTGGATAGTATTGAATATATTTACCTTACCTGGTGTCACATACAGTGTGTATGTAGTACCTGGTGTCATATATGCTGTGTGTATAGTATCAGGTGTCATATACTGTGTGCACACAGTACTTGGGGTCATATATGGTGTGTACATAGTATCCTTTCACACTGTATGTGCAGCACCCAGTGTCATATACAGCCTTTACGCAGTTCCGGTATTCTGTGCAGTATGTGCAGGGTACCGTGCTGCCATATGCGGTGTGTGTGCAGTATTCAATGTCATATACATTAGGTATATAGTATCTGGTGTCATATACAGTGTATATACACTATCTGGTGTTACCTATGTTTTGTGTATATATATGGTGGCATATACAGTATGTATACATTACCTGGTGTTATATATGGTGTGTAGGTAGTACCCAATGTCATATGCCATGCATATATAGTACCCAATGTCATATGTACCATGCACGCACTATCCTTGTCACAGAAGCTGTACCCAGTGTCAGATGCAGTGTGTGCCTAGTACCGAGTGTCATATGTACTGTGTACACAGTACCCACTGTCTTATCCAGGGTATGTAGTACCCTGGGTCATATACGGTGTGTACATGGTATCTGGTGTCATGAATGTCTGTGAGCCTGGAGGAGATACCCAGGTGGCCCATTCAGGGCCCTGCTGGTAGGAGGGAGTGGTGCAGGTTGGGTTTTTAGGGAGGTCTAGAACCCTTGGTCTGCCTCACTTAGGTGTTCTGCATCCTACAGTAAGCTGAGTCATATGGAGGCAAGAGCATTCTTTAAAATAATTTAATCTGTTTGTTCAAAAGCAGAAAGTAAATGTTTACTTGTTTTCCTCTAAACCGAGAAATATAGTAATTTTAGCTTAGTAATTATGGTGTGCACAACGTTTTCGGATTTTTGAGGTTACTGATTTTAATTAATGGTTGGGTGTTATCAGGGAGATGGTGTTGGTTGGGTGTTATCAGGGAGATAGTGTTGGTTGGGTGTTATCAGGGAGATGGTGTTGGTTGTGCTTAGAAAGTTGGTAGGCAGGGTCATCTTTGTAGTTTTCCTGAATGTCTAATTTTTACATGCAGGAAAAAAATATGAAAGTAGAGGCATTTAATTTGCCTTGTCTTTGACTAAGTGGCACAGGTTACATTATAGTTGTTATTTTTGGTTGACTCATCTTTATAAGATGACCAGGCTAGAGAATCAAAGATAGAGGATATGGGATGTGATTATGACAGAATCAAAATATTTGTCTTGCTTAGCTCTGTGACTTAAAGGATTTCTGTATTTCACATGGTGCTTTTTCCCCATAGAGATTGCTCATATGAAAACCAAATCTTCCTTTTACAGTCTCTAAATTGGACAATTTATTTTTGCAATTACTGTTTGTGAGGTGTTTAAATAAATGTACATGTACAAGCTTCCAGCTTCACAAAAATAAATCAATTACAATGTTAAAATTTAGTTCTTTCATTCATACTGAATACCATTCTGTTGGTGTTTTTTTGTTTTTTTGAGACAGAGTCTTGCTCTGTTGCCCAGTCTGGAGTGCAGTGGCGCGATCTCGGCTCACTACAACCCCCGCCTCCCAGGCTCAATCAGTTCTCATGCCTCAGCCTCCTGAGTAGCTCGGACTACAGGCGTGTGCCGCCACACCTGGATAATTTTTAGTATTTTTAGTAGGGATCAGGGTTGGGGGTGGTTTGCCATGTTGGCCAGGTCTCAAAACTCCTGGCCTCAAATGATCCACCTGCCTTGGCCTCCCAAAGTGCTGGGATTACAGATGTGAGCCACTGCACCCGGCCCTGTTGGCATTTAGAATGGATGTCATGCATGTTTCAATGAATGACATATGTTTATCTGGACTCTCGTCCTTCATCCTTTGGTAACCCTCCCAGTTTTTTCTTCTTAGGGTTGTTACAGTGGTGTATAATAGAGGCATTCATACCCTTTGGCATACCTTAATTGAGACACTACTTGGACCTAAGAATTTTAATACTTGCAATAAAAGTATCAAATGCTGCTGTAACTTGCTTGCTTAAAGCCCTAACCTGCTGGTGTCAGATTTTCGGTAACTTTCTTGTCCTTCAGTTGAATTCTACATGGAGGAAAAAAAAGAGAAAAAAGAGTTAGCCTTATGATAGTTAAAACTTTTCACTGTTTGAAAACCTTAAATTGGATTTAACACTGAATTTTCTTTTTTCTTTTTTTTTCCTTTTGTTGAGACACTCTCGCTCTGTCGCCCAGGCTGGAGTACAGAGGCACAGTCTCGGCTCACTGCAACCTCTGCCTCCTGGGTTCAAGTGATTCTCCTGCCTCAGCTTCCTGAGTAGCTGGGATTACAGGTGCCCGCCACTATGCCCGGCTAATTTTTCTATTTCACCATGCGAATCTTAAACTACTGGCCTCAAGTGATCCGCCTGCCTTGGCCTCCCAAAGTGCTGGGACTATAGGCATGAACCACTGTGCCTGGCCTATCAATACTTTGATGAATGATATTATTATTCATTTATTTTAATTCATTTGAATAATACAAATAACTAAAATACACTGTGTGAGAGTTCTTATTATAACCATTGGTTTTACGTGAATATTTTTCTTTTTTTCATTTCTGGCACTGTGTCCATAACTGCTTCAGTTTGTATTTTCTGTATTTCCTTGAAGCAGATAGACTTTCCGAATAAAGGAGAACTGGTGTTTTCTCTTCATTTGATCTTCATTAAAACCTCACCAACATTTCTACTAGGAATTCAGCATATGTGAGTTTAATTTCTACCAATATCTCTTACATACTTTCAGTTACTTGCAGTGCCATTATCAGGTTTTCAAAACAAATGTAAATCTGCTTTGATACAGTGATTTGTGCAGATATTAGTGACCTGGAGGTTGTTCTTCAGGTTTTCAGTGTTTTGTCTTCTCTTAGTCTCGACTTTTGAAATAGTTAGTAGCTACAATTTTATAACATAAATGAGGACCGTAATAATAATATATCATGTATTGTCTGTCTACTGTATATCAGCCACTGTGCAAAGTTACTTACACGTACACTCTCCAACTTAAACTTACACATAGTCCTTTTTTTTTTTTTTTTTTGAGATAGGGTCTTGCTTTGTTGCCCAGGCTGGAGCGCAGTGGCGCCATCTCGGCTCACTACAACCTCCACCTCCTGGGTTCAAGTGATTCTCATACCTCTTAGCCTGCCAAGTAGCTGTGACTACAGGCAGGAGCCACCATGCCTGACTAATTTTTGTATTTTTAGTAGAGTTGGGGTTTTGCCGTGTTGGCCAGGCTGGTCTCAAACTCGTATATATCTGCCTGTCTTGACCTCCCAAAGTGCAGGGATTATAGGCATGAGCCACCACGCCGCCCGGCCACACATTGTCATCTTAAAAGCATAGCAGTCAGTCTTCCTTTTAATTATGGAAGGTTCACCTTGTAGCACACTTTAATCACATCCTATCCCAGACACACACACACACAGAAACACACGAGAAGTGGATAGATATTTTTTGAGACAATGTGATTTATATAACATAAAAGTTTGAGAGTCTCTGGGATAAGAGGTAAATGATAGAAACGAAGATAGTGTGAGGGAGAGAAGAACCCAAATCAAAATAGCCAATACAGTAGTCTTTTTGAATAATCATGGCTTAGTTACGGTTTTAAAAACATATGCAGAAATGATTTATTGCTTAAGGAAAGATTTTGTGTGCACCTGTTGTTACTGTTTTTCCATTAGAAAATCCAGAGAGTTATTTAGTTTGTATCATGGAAATGCTGTACAAGTTTTAGTATCAAAATTATTTGCAAATGCAAAGAATATGTAAAATAAGATTTTTTTTAGTGTTTATGTAATCCATTATTATGTCTTAGGACAGAACTTTGGCAAATTATTAGACATAGATATTTAACTCAATTCAATAAATAACCTAATTAGATATTTAATCTTTCGTTGCATATATATTTTTCCTGTTCAGTAACTTCCCGATTTTTATCTCAGGTTTCTTTTAAAGAGAATTTAGCATATTGGAAAATATTTTCATAATTAAAGTGCTGGGTAAATTCTTTTAAAATGTGTTCAATCAGATAGTAGTAGAAATACCCTTAGTGCACATACTTAAGTTATTCACACTATTAATTGTAAAGTTACAGTTGCATTGAGTATGTGACACATTTCATTTAATATGGTAACATCTGCAAATGTCCAGAATGTTTGCTCCATAAATGTCTACAAGTTTGCCCACTTTTATGTAAAACTAAAGAAGTAGAAATGACAAAAGTAATAGAATGCTGCTATATCAGAGTTATAAAGGAATCATATAGAATCTTCGATCTGTTTGTTTTTCAGAGATGAGAGGGATATATTAACAGATCACATTAGCTTACACATTAATTGGAAAATGTGTTTTGCTGAAATACAGTATTTTCATTTTTCTGTAAACTTAATATTTAAGTATAGTAGGTAAACTAGTTTTACATCAGTGCGTTTATAGTTCAAGTTACTTCATAATTCGTTTTATAAGATCACACTAAAATATTGTATTTTCATATAAGGAGAATATAAGCAATTTTAATATCTTGACCTCATTTATTAATACATTGTTATTTATTGAAACTCTGCTATGTGTCATACTCTTCTTAGACGCTGAGGCGAGAAAGATAAGATGGCTCTTGCCTTTGTAGAGTTTACAGTTCAGGGTAACACATTTATTGAAGCAAGCACAGTAAAATGTAAAGGCAAGAGGACTGCTTGAGCTCAGGAGTTTGAGGCTACAGTGAGCTAAATCAGCCACTGCACTCCGACCTGGGTACTGTAGGACAGTGAATGAATTAAGATAAGTCGTATTTGAGTTAGGATTACTTGCAAAGTCTTAGCATTGATGATTTAAAATTTATCCTGATTTGTAATTTTGAGATTTTACTATATTAACAACCTGAGGGTATTTAAAAGCAACTTTATTATAATTGGTAACTTTTAAAGTGCTCTGTTGAAAAGTAGAACTGTATTAAATATCAAACATATATTGTGTTCTCCAGATATTATCTCAGCATTTAAATGAAAGGTAGATCCAAATTAAATTTGTAGTTTTTTGTTCTCTGCGGTTTGGTCTGCACATTATGTTAAGTAAATTTAAAATATAGGTTAAGAGCAAAGGATATTCATTCCTAATTTAAGCATTTATCATGTGAACATGAAAGATACTAAAATATTTAAAGGATTTCTGTTGAGAGCTTGTCATATAATATTAGCTCTCATAACTAGGGTTAAAAAGCCTATTTTTTTTTTTTTTTTTTTTGAGACGAAGTCTCACGCTGTTGCCCAGGCTGGAGTGCAGTGGCACGATCTCGGCTCACTGCAAGCTCCGCCTCCCGGGTTCCCGCCATTCTCCTGCCTCAGCCTCCTGAGTAGCTGGGACTACAGGCGCCCGCCACCGCGCCTGGCTAATTTTTTTTTTTGTATTTTTAGTAGAGACGGGGTTTCACTGTGGTCTCGATCTCCTGACCTTGTGATCCGCCCGCCTCGGCCTCCCAAAGTGCTGGGATTACAGGCTTGAGCCACCGCGCCTGGCCAAAAAAGCCTATTTTTAAAAATTGGGAAGATATTGTGGTTTATAGCAAGATAATCTGATTTATATACATTTTAATTTGGCTGTACACATTAGGTCGCTTTACGAGTCTACTTTCTAAACAGTTTTTAGGAAGCTGGGTTTAATCATGAAAGTTGTTTGTGGCAGCACCATTTGTGTTATTTGTGTTTTGTTTTGCTTTTAGACACGGTCTCATTCTGTAGGGAGTGCAGTGGTGAGAACTCTGGTCACTGCAGCCTCCACTTCCTGGGCTCAAGTGATCCTCACAGCCTCCCCAGTAGCTGGAACTACAGGTGTGTGCCACCATGCCTGGCTAATTTTTTGTAGTGATGGGGTTTCACCATGTTGCCCAGGATGGTCCCAAACTCCTGAGCTCAAGCGAACCACCTGATTCGATCTCCCAAAGTGCTAGGATTACAGGTGTGAGCCACCTTGCCCGGCCTGTTTTTTCAAAGGGGTCACTTTTTGAGTGTCTCACATACTAGGCAATTTTCATATCCTGTTTAGTCCTCACAAAAGCATCATGAGGGATGTGTCATTGTAACAATTTGTAATAAGCGAATAGACTCAGAAGGGTTAAGTTACTGGTGCTCAAGGTCGTAGAGACATAATCAAATTGGTCTGAATTCAAATGTATGACTACCGGGAGGCTGAGGCAGGAGAATGGCGTGAACCCAGGAGGCGGAGCTTGCAGTGAGCTGAGATCCGGCCACTGCACTCCAGCCTGGGCGACAGAGCGAGACTCCGTCTCAAAAAAACAAAAAAAAAAAAACCAAAAAAAAACAAAATGTATGACTACCACACCTGTAATCTGCTATGCTGCTCTGTTTCCCGAAAACCCATCAACTCCTTAAATCTTTATAGTGATATACCTTCATTTTCCCAATGCACTTTTATAAGTGCCAAAGTACGTAATATTAACAAAGTGTAAAACTGTGTACCACTGCTTATAAAAGCAGGAGGTAGAAAGACAGGAGTATTAGGAAACTCCGGGCAATCAAAACATTCTATTTATGAAGTTCTGGTTAATGCCTACTCACTGGTAATGACAGCTAGTAATCTGAGAACAAGCATAGATAATTGGTTCATTTTCTTGCTTGTCACTATGGTAGCTCACATTAGGAAGATAACTTGGTTCAGGGACAGGAGCACTGGAGGCGGGGTACCTGCAGGTCTTCATTTTAATACTTACATAATGGAGAAAATTGTTTGAAAACATTTGGAATTAACTCAAGTATTCTTGCTGTCTTGGAAAGGGAAGTCATTGTCTTGAGGTTGTAACACTCCCCCTACTGGATAAGTTCAATTTGGATTCAGATAGCTAATTTCTTGAAAGCTGTATTAAATGCTAATTTCTTGAAAGCTGTATTAAATGCTAAGGCTTCAGCATTCTGTTGGGTATGTACTGTCATCTAACATAAAATAATACCATTTTGTGAGAAGCATATGGTTAAGAGAGAAATAATCAAGTGATAGCACCCACAGATTGAGATCATCCTGACACTCATCAGCAGTGATGCTGCAATGGAATAATTGAGGGCTAAGCATGAGGGAAGCTCTCTCAACTTTTGAAAGCTATTATGAATTTTTTAGTTTTCTCTTCTTGTAGAGTCTTGATTTATCTGCCTCTTGCTTGTTTTTCTATCTCGAAAGTATGTCTGACAAATGCTGTTTTAGAAAGCAGGTCCTTAATTTTCTATTGAATTTTGACATGGAGCCCTTCCCCAATTAATGTAAAATATACCTACTTTCACTGTCCAGTTCTTGCAATACAAAAAAAAAAATTGAGAAAAATTTGTTTGGGCCTTCCATTGATGTCAAATTTAATAGGTTTTGAGAGGAGGTTATTTACCATTAGAGATGTTGTCTTTTTAAATTATAAATGATATAAGTCTACAGTATTTTTTCTACTGTACTTGTAATTTGGCATTTTCTTGTATGTTTAGAAAAAATCAAATTTAATATTAAAGTACCAGAGAGCCTTTATTTCACAATACTTATTTTACCAGTCTGCACATGTATGTTCTACAATTATAACTTAACGAAGCCTTTTACTTGTGATCAATATTCATGTTGGATTATTTCAGGTAAGAAACTGCCATTTGAGGCAGGGTCAGGTGGCTCATGCCTGTAATCACAGCACTTTGGGAGGCCGAGGTGGGCGAATCACTTGAGCCCGGGAGGCAGAGGTTGCAGTGAGCGGAGATCCTGCCACTGCACTCCAGTCTGGACAACAGAGCAAGACCCTGCCTCAAAAAAAAAAAAAGAAAAAGAAACTGCCATTTCAATCATTTTAAAGTTAATTTTTTAATATTTTTAGGACTGTTCAAATAAAAATATTAGTCTCAGTTATTTTCAAATGAATTAAAAGCTGAACAGCCAGCAGTCCAATTTAAAGTTAGACTTTCCACTCATGCTGAGGAAAAATTCACTGTCGTTGCAGTCGTATTTGTACCTCATTTATCTATTTTAATTTAATTTTGTTTTTTAACACAGAGTCTCGCTGTGTTGCCCAGGCTGGAGTGCAGTGGCACCATAACCGCCATAACTGCTCACTGCAGCCTCGATCTCCTGGGGTTAGGGGATGCTCCTGCCTCAACTTCTCGAGTAGCTGGGACTATAGGCACGTGCCACCACACCTGGCTAATTTTGGTACTTTTTTCGTAGTGGGGAGGGTTTTCCCATGTTGCCCAGGATCATCTCAAACACCTAGGCTCAAGTGTTCTGCCCATCTCGGCCTCCCGAAGTGTTGGGATTACAGATGTGTAATCGCCTGGCCTATTTTTTTTAAATAAACTGTTTAGAATTTTAGATGACAGTGTTACACAACTCACATTAGGAACTAGGAGTGAGTTAGCATAGTGGTTCTCAGTTGTGGCTGGCTGAGCATCTGAATTCCTTTTTTTTTTTTTTTTTTTTAACAAAAACATTAAATCAATCTCAGGGGTTGGGTCTGGGCTCTAATTTTTTATTTATAGATATAAAATGTATTTTATATATAATATATGCAGACATATTTCATTAGCTTTAGGTGCAAGTGGTTTTTGGTTACATAGATAAATTGAGTAGTGGTTAAGTCTGAGATTTTAGTGTGCCCATCACCTGAGTAGTGTACATTGTACCCAATATTTTAAAAATATTAAATATTAAAGAGATTCTTAAAATCTCTTACTCCTCTTCCACTCTTCCTCATTCTGAGTCTCCAGTGTCCATGATACTACTGTGTATGCCTTTGTGTACCCATAGCTTAGTTCCCACTTACAAGTGAGAACATGCAGTGTTTGGTTTTCCATTCCTGAGTTATTTCATTCAGAATAATGGCCTCTAGCTTCATTCAAGTTTCTGCAAAAGACATTATTTTATTGATTTTCTTTTATGGCTGAGAGTATTCCATATGCATATATCACTTTTTCTTTTTTCATTTATTGGTTGATGGGCACTTAGGTTGGTTCCCTATCTTTGCAATTGTGAATTGTGCCACAAGAAACATATGCATGCAGGTGTCTTTTTGATGTAATGAGTTCTTTTCCTGTGGGTAGATGCCCAGCAGTGGGATTGCTGAATGAAATGGTAGATCTACTTTTAGTACTTTAAGGAATGTCCGTGCCGTTTTCCATAGAGGTTGTACTAATTTACATTCCTATACATTCCCATAAGCATTCTCTTTTCTTCACATCCATGCCAACACCTATTGGTTTTTGACTTTCCGATAATCACCATTCTTGTGGGGGTAAGGTGGTATCTCACTGTGGTTTTAATTTGCATTTCCCTGATGATTAGTCATAGTTAGCATTTTCTTACGTGTTTGTTGGTTATTTGTATATCTTTCTTTGAGAAGTGTCTATTCATGTCATTTGTCCACTTTTTGTTGGGATTTTTTTTCTTGCTGTTTTGAGTTCCTTGTAGATTCTGGATACCAGTCCTTTGTCAGATGCATAGTTTCCAAATATTTTCTCCCATTTTGTGGGTTGTTTACTCTGATGATTATTTTCTTTACTGTGCAGAAGCTTTTTAGTTTAATTAGGTCTTGTTTTTCTTTTTGTGGCATTTGCTTTTGGGGTCTTAGTCATAAATTCTTTGTCTAGGCCACTGTCCAGAAGAATTTTTCCTATGGTTTCTTCTAGAATTTTTATGGTTTTTGGTTTTAGATTTAATTCTTTAATCCATCTTGAGTTGATTTTTGTATAGGGTGAGAGATAGGGATCCAGTTTCATTCTTCTATGTGTGACTATCCAGTTTTCCCAGTATCATTTATTGAATAACGTGTCCTCTCCCCAATTTTGTTTATGCTTTGTCAAGGATCAGTTGGTTGTAAATATTTGGCCTTATTTCTAGGTTTTCTATTCTTTTCCTTCCTATGTGTGTACTTTTATATCAGTACCATGCTGTTTTGCTTACTATAGCCTTGTAATATAAAGTCAGGTAATGTGATGCCTCCAGATAATAGTTATTTTGCATAGGATTGCTTTGGCCATTTGAGCCATTTTTTGGCTCCATATGAATTTTAGGATTTTTCTCTATTTCTATTAAAACAATGTTTGTATTTTGATAGGAATTGCATTGAATCTATAGATTGTTTTGGGCAGCATGGTTGTTTTCATGATACTGATTTTTCCAATCCATGAACATGGGATGTATTTCCATTTGTTTGTATCATCTGTGATTTCTTTCAGTAGTGTTTTGTAGTTCTTGTAGCGATCTTTCACCTCCTCTGTTAAGTATACTTCTAGAGTTTTATTGCTGTGTTGTTTTGTTTTTGCAGCTATCATATAATAAAGGATTGAGTTCTTGATCTGATTTCTCAGTGATACGGTTTGGCCATGTACCCCCCGCAAATCTCATCTTGAATTGTAGCTCCCATAATCCCCATGCATTGGGGGAGGGACCCAGTGGGAGGTAATTGAATCATGGTGGCAGGTTTTTCCCATGCTGTTCTCATCATAGTGAATAAGTCTGGCGAGATCTGATGGTTTTCTTTCTTTTTTTTTTTTTTTTGAGACGGAGTCTCGCTCTGTCGCCCAGGCTGGAGTGCAGTGGCCGGATCTCAGCTCACTGCAAGCTCCGCCTCCCAGGTTTACGCCATTCTCCTGCCTCAGCCTCCCGAGTAGCTGGGACTACAGGCGCCCGCCACCTCGCCCGGCTAGTTTTTTTTTTATTTTTATTTTTAGTAGAGACGGGGTTTCACTGGGTTAGCCAGGATGGTCTCGATCTGCTGACCTCGTGATCCGCCCATCTCGGCCTCCCAAAGTGCTGGGATTACAGGCTTGAGCCACCGGGCCCAGCCGATCTGATGGTTTTCTAAAAGGCAGTTCACCTGCACAGGTTCTCTTGCCTGCCATCATGTAAGACGTTCCTTTGCTTCTCCTTTGGCTTCCGCCATGATTGTGAGGTCTCCCCAGTCATGTGGAACTGTGAGTTCATTAAACCTCTTTTTCTTTATAAATTACCCAGTCTCGGGTATGTCTTTCTAGCAGTGTGAGAACGGACTAATACACTCGGCTTGGTCGTTGTTGGTATATAGCAGCACTACCAATTTGTGTACATTGATTTTGTAGCATGAGACTTTACTGAATTCATTTATCAAATCTAGGAGTCTTTTGGAAGAGTCTTTAGAGTTTTCTAGGTATATGAGCTTATCATTGGCAAACAAATAGTTTGACTTTCTCTTTTCCAATTTGGATGCCTTTTATTTCTTTTTCTTGTCAGATTACTCTGACTAGGACTTCCAGTACTGTGTTGAATAGAAGTAGTGAAAGTAGGTATCCTTGCCTTGTTCTAGTTCTTAGGGGGAATGCTTTCAACTTTTCCCCATTCAGTGTGATGTTGACTCTGGGTTTGTCATAGATGGCTTTTCATATTTTGAGGTATGTTCCTCCTATTGAGCTGTAATTTTTAAAAGGAAACAGTTTTATTTTAGCTTTTCAAGTTTCAAATTTTTATTTTTTGAGGTGGGCAGAGGTATATGTGCCTTTTTAAATATTTGTTTTTGGAGTAGCGTATATAAAATGTTGTACCCTGGGACTTTTAGCTCCAAGCCTCAGGAATTCTCTTTCAAGAATCAGATCCATGAAGTTCCCTTAAAAAGATGATAATTAAAATAACCTGAAAAATAAATGCATCCTAGATGAGAGCCTTAAATCTTTTTGGATTCCTCAAACATGCTACTGTATTGCCAGAGAAAATGGATATCGAAGGTATCGTTTATTGATATTCCCTGATGGTCACAGATATAACTATAATCATAGGTAAATGCACATTAGATCTTGAGATACGTTATAGTCAGGATATGGGCTGCCATCCAGTTTGAATGTCTGGGCATTCCGGTAATTTGAAAAACAGCAATACAAAAGTGTTCCTGCCTGTCCTGTAGCCAGCTCTCCAGGATGTCTCCTAATCCTGATAGGCATCCCTGGGACAGTCAGATCAACCATCTTGGGGTTATGTCTTCAGTCAAGTGAGACCACCCGAGAAGGTTTTTCAGGCTTTTCCTAGGTCTCTGGCTAGCCTCTTCTTTATCCCTGATGTTTATATGGATTTCGGGTGATTATTGATGTTCCTCCAGGCTAGGGGTATTATTTCCACGTACAGATGGTTCTACAGGTTTGTCCGTCTACAGGAGTAGATGAGAGTCTCTAAACTAGTGTCAGAAGAGTGTGTCTTAACTTCCTTTGCTCTGGGAAGAAGCCCTTGAGGTGTAAGACTCACTGTGGCTCCAACCCCTACTGTCCAATATTTGCATTCACTCCTTAGTAATTATATTACTCACACTAGGGTTTTGAGGCTTCACAGGTATCCCAGGACCTAGGCAGTGCCTGATAATTTCCACAGGTTTCTTTATTTTCTCTTTAACATAGTGTTCATAATTCTTCACTGATTCCACAAAAGCCAAGATGCATGGCAGGTGGAGTTTTAGGGAGTGACCAGGTAAGCCTCCCTGGGCTTGGTGCTGACTGTTGACAGGGTGCTCACCAGGGCCTCATCAGGGCTCTTCGTTTGCTCTTCTGATGGTGCAGCACAGCCTTGTCCACCATTGGTTTTCCACTGGTGTCAGTGTCCTTACTGTCTTCCGGGTTAGACCTCAGGTGATAACACACAACGTCTGTGTTTTTAAAGTGTGCTAAGTCAAATTTTCTTAAATATACATAATTTTGTGAGTTTTAGATTACCAGATACATTCAAGAATTATATTCTTAATTGCTGCTGTGTTAGAATTGCATTTTAAAGACAATAATTTTATGAAATTTGAACTTGAAGAATAAAGTGGAAAATGTTACACTAAACATTGTGAATAATAGGAAGGGAGAGGGTCTGATGTCTGACTCATAGAAAGTAATTGACTTTGAAAAATACGAATTTTCTGAAAAGAAAGGCTGAACTGAAACTTGACCACTCCAGTCTCTGATCTCTGTCTCCTCAGCTCAGTGAGACCACAGGCTCCCTTTGGATCTCCATCCATGCACTGTGGCCTGGGAATTGCTGTGAGGCAGAACGCTGAGGTGGTGGTGGTTGTTATTATTGTTATTATTATTTGAGACGCCTAGGCTGGAGTGCGGTGACGCTATCTCGGCTCACTGCAAGCTCCGCCTCCCAGGTTCAGCCATTCTCCTGCCTCAGCCTCCCGAGTAGCTGGGACTACAGGTGCCCGCCACCACACCCGGCTAATTTTTTGTATTTTTAGTAGAGATGGGGTTTCACGGTGTTAGCCAGAATGGTCTCGATCTCCTGACCTCGTGATCCGCCCACATCAGCCTCCTAAAATGTATTATTTTTTAAATATGGTTTACTTTTGAAAGAACAATATAATAGTAAATAACTACTTAATACATGTACTGTTAATAATATTTTCATATTAAATTCTGGGTATGTTTTAGTATAAATGGGCACTAATTTTATACTTTATCAAGTCTCACACTTTAAATAGACATTATATCACTTAAGAGAAGGGCAATTCTGTTGTGGGAGTGGGGAAGAAAGGCTGAAACAGAGTCTAATGAAGTACATTATTTCTACACTTCTTTCTCTTCCTTTTTAATGGAACCCTACCCCTCAGATAGAGTGGCCACTAGTTGCTTTGACCACTCCATCTTCAGAGATTGCAAGGCAGAAAGTTTGAGAAATGGAGTCATAAGTGAAGGAAATAGTTTGGCAGGATTCACCCCAGTTTAGCCTGAAAGTGTTAGGAATGGATATGAGCTGGCCAGCACCAAGTCTAAAACCTGGCAGATTTTAGAGAATCTGTGCCTCAGGCTGTAGCCATTTTTAATGCTGATGAGATGGGATTATTCTAGAAAATATACCTTTAGAAGTCACAATAATTAATTAATTTATATATTTTAGTTTCCTGGACACCGACTCTCCTCCCCCTTCTCCCCAAAACCTGTGTTTACTCCTAGACCTCAGAATCCTTCTTCACCCAGTGCCCTAGACAGTCATTACACATCCATTAAAAATGTGAAATGTGAGCAGACTTAATTGGCACCCCTTTTCAAGATTACAAGAAACATATTTTAACCAAATTAAAACTCAAAGTACTTTAGAAAGAGCTATTATATTGCAATAACCGAAATATTTGGTTATTTAGCTATAGAAAGTGCCAGATTTATTGGCACACATTGTCAGTGTCCACTGTTGGCCATGTCTACTGTTGCCTGACACTTCACGATGTGTAAAGTAATTGTGAAATTTTAATTTTTTATTTCACATTTAATGAAATATTTTATATATTTTCAAAGATACAAACTTTGAGAACTATATTCATTCAGTAAGACGGAGTCAAAAATAAGACAGAAATGTGTATTTTCGAAACCAGAATTCTGTTGCTCAAAAGTTGGACATCAGCCTGAAGTATGTTGTGACTGTGGTGACATGTGGCATCAGAGTGAGTGCCAGGAGCTGTTCTTCCCGCGCATGTCTTTGCTAGATTTGATCTAAAAAGTGGCCGTATAATTCCCTAGTTCTTTTTCCTGTTGTTCATTCATGCTAGTAATATGTATATAGTCAGGTAAAGTTTTCTCCTTCATTGTGGTATAGTCTCTTTTGCATGGAATGGCAAATAGTTGAGGGTTTAAAAATTATGGTAATTCCCATGTAATCACAATGTAAATAATGGAAAAGTTCAGTGGCAAACCTTTTCTTTGGTCTAACTTCATGAATTAATTAAAACGTGATAATTTCAAAGATAAATGTATTAGGAAAAAAGAGAGGTCAGTAGAGGTTGAGATACCACCTGAATTGTTGTCTGTAGTATTATGCTATTATTAATGTGTATAACATATAAACTATTGCATTATCCTACCTTTTAAATTCATTATTAAGCAAGATGTGTAACTTGTGGTGTAAGCTATTTGTATAGGAACAGATTGAAATTTCCTATTGTCTCTCTGCCCTTGAATACCTTTATCCATGGTACTGATGTACTGATATGTTCTCTAGGTAATTCACATTCCACCAGTTTTGAAGTACAGAATTGTTATTTGCTATTTTTGTCAGATATGAAGCTTACTATTATACAATCTGCAAATTATGACAAATCTCTCAAAAAATTTGAGAAATGAAACATTCTGGTTAAATTTAGCACAGACTAGTATGATTGCTATATAATAAGTGAATAGCCAATTAAAATGAATATTAATAAAAATGTTTACATATCCTGTTTCTTCAATTTTCAAGTTCCTAGTAGACAGTGATTATGTCATTGTAATTAACTTGTTAGGAAATGTTCTAGCAGATGACAGGATCACAGTAATCCCTGATCTACCATGCTGGTAATTATTCAAAGTTGGCTGTCTCAAACTAGAAATATCACAAAAAGTTTCCATTTTTTAAAAATCTACCTCTGTTATTGGCATACATTCTATTTATATCAGTAACATCTACAGAATGTTTATTGTATGTTACAGAAATGGCGATTCAAAACATTTAAAAAGCAAAGATTACATACTTTATTATAGTTGAGTCTCATTATTCACCGTTATGCACTGAATTGATGAATGCTGACCTGTTGCACTAGGGGAAATAGTTTGGTTCCTGTGAGCCTCTAGTCACAACATTTTTATAAACCAAAGTGCCATTTGCATTAGTTGGGTTCATTTACCAATGTCCTTGTAAAACAAGCCAATTTCTTCCACGTAACCCATTCCCTCTGTAACCTTTAGCAAATATTAAAAAATTTCTTTTGCAGCCTCCTGATCTGCAGAAACTGCCTTGCCTTCAAGTTTAATGGTTTCATGCCATACCACCTTTTGAACATGAGACAGCCAGCACTAGCCAAGAAGGGTTTAACATTTTCCTGACCCTGTGTAAAGAGATCATGAATTTCTTTGGCTTTCAGCTTTACAACATTGCTGTTCACCACACTTGCTGTTTAATTGATCATCATCCCATGAATGCACAAAGTTAGCCACTTTTCTATAACTTCATCACATGTTATAGATGTTACCGTAGCACTTTTGGGAATGGCCTCATACACAGATGAGCGCATTTTCTTTTCATTTTTCTGGGTGTATCATATTGTTGAATCATTGACATTGAACTCAAGGCCAGCATTACTATAATTCATACCTGAACAAAAGCTCATCTAATACATACATATGTGTGGTGTTACAGTGTCTCTGTAAGGCACATCACAGCCTTCTTGCACTTAGGAACACTAGCACATCAGCATTACACTTGGGGGCCACTATAAACAGCAAAATCACAACAAAAAGCACAAAAAAGCGAAAAACCTGGCGTCATAGATCTCGAGACGGACGCCTGTTATTACAGCATGAGAACTGAAACGAGAAGGCAGAGCATGGTCGCGGGGGTCCCAGCTGGGAGTGTGCATGCTGGTGACTCAGTTGTCAGCTGCTCCGTGCATTTCTGTGGTCATATGATGTCAGAACACCATAAGGATTGATTTTGGGATTACAAATAATTTTAGCAAGTAGGAACATTTGCAAATATATAATCTGCAAATAATGAGAATCGATGTAGATAAAATAGCTACAGCTTTTCTATATGAGGATTTTATATCTTTTTAATAGATACAAAGATTTTAATAGATATAAAGATAAAAACATTTTCACATCTTTTAATATATCATTTTATTAAAAAGTCAATTTTGTACTGAAATTTCATGGCTACAAATGAAATATAAGAAAATTTCTCTTATTTTGTCTCCCATCCAAGTACTAACCAGGCCCAATCCTGCTTAGCTTCCAAGATCAGATGAGATCAGGCGTGTTCAGGGTGATATGACCGTATTTTGTATTCTATTAGTTGGACATCTTTTTTTTCCATGTAATTTTATCTCTGTTTCCAACCTAGGCAGTAGTGGCTTAGTATATAATATGTTTTTGGTGTATATGACTTTAAAAGAAGAATCAGTGTTTGGCTTTTGGCTTTGGCTCCCCCCCGCCCCACAAAGCATCTCTTATGGTTAAAAAGAAAGTGAGATTTTTATGCTGAAAAATGTACTTTTTTGGTATGTAGCTTTAAAATTTTATGTTGAGAAAAGTGTATGCAAAATCTTGAAGGAGAAGATGGACAAATTTAACTACATACAATTTAAAAATGAAAAACCCTGTTGTTAACAAAGAAGGGAACTGGAACTATATTGGCAACATAGATGATAACCCAAAGGATAATACTCTTATGGTATATAAAGAATTTTTAGCTGGGTATGGTGGCCCACACCTGTAATCCCAGCACTTTGGGAGACCAAAGCAGGAGGATATCTTGAGGCCAGGAGTTTGAGACCAGCCTGGGCAATATAGCGAGACCCCATCTCTACCAAAACAGCAACAACAATGAGAAACAGAAAAAGGAATTTTGAAGAATCATTAAGAAAATAGCAAACAATACAGTGGGAACACAAGTGGTACTTTTCTAAAGAAGAGCTACAAACAAAAAAAAAGGTTTTGCTTGAAATGATGTTTGGCTTCACTAGTAATTTTTTAAAAAGCAAATTAAGACATGGTATGATTTTTGCACTTTTGGTTTTGGCCAAGATTAAACCAAGACCAAAAATCTAAAAAGATTACCTATTAGCCATAATATTTATAATTTAAAAACTCACGCCCTTATTCAGAGGGGAGCTTCCACCCTCTTTTACCGTAACCAAAGAGGTCCTCTTTGGGAGACTGGCTGTCGTCATGGTGATGTATTGACGTTTTGGTGTACAAGAGACTTAAACCAGTTCTAAAAGGACAAGGGAATCCTTTGAGAAACCTATATACAGTTACTGGGCCATCGAGTGGCAAACCTTGAGGGAGGATATAGAAAACAACAAATTTCAAGCACAGGAGTGCAAAAGCCTGACCATTTAATTTACAGCAGGGATTTTTCAAGTCTGGTGGACTTTACCCTGCAGGGGCTATTTGGCTCTGGAGACAATTTTGATCATCATGCCTTGGAGGATACTATAGGCATCAACTAGGTAAAGGCCAGGGAAGCCACTGAGCATATGATGCACAGGATGGCCTCACAACCAGGAGCCACTGGCCTCAGATGGCTCCAGGGTTGAGAGAACCTGCTGCAGAGAGAAACAGCCCCTGTGCACCTGAGTCGATTTTTCTGTATTGTTGCATATGATGACCTTGGGGAGTTAGAAAACATGTTTGTTTATACTCTGTTTAAGCAGATATGGGCATTTCAAACATACGTTACAGTTGCAGTCACATCTTAAGAAATTTTTAATGCTTAAAGAAATCACTTACTTGGAAAATTTATAGAATGTATCTTTAAATTGGGATAAATCAAACCTTACTGTATTTTGGTGTTTTACTTACACAAAGCACATAACTAAAACTTATGGATGGTAGATCCTTTTCCCTCTGTTCATGTGATTAATTTCTTAGCATAAATATGCTACATGCTTTAAAGTTCTAATCACAAAGATATTATATACTTTAGCTTAAAGGCCCTTATTAAGTAAAAACAAAACAAAATAACTAGTTCCCTAACCTTCAGATAATGTGAGGACCATCAATTTGGAAGTAAACTAGTGGAATATATTCATTTGAGAAGTAACATATTTGTGGAGTGGAGAATTTCAGATCGTTTGGTCTGAGTTTTCATACATATCCAGGTCATGATTCCAAATACTTATTTAATAAAAACACAGAAAAAGAGCCACGTTAAAAATACAAACAAAATGAGGCCGGGCGCGGTGGCTCAAGCCTGTAATCCCAGCACTTTGGGAGGCCGAGACGGGCGGATCATGAGGTCAGGAGATCGAGACCATCCTGGCTAATATGGTGAAACCCCGTCTCTACTAAAAAATACAAAAAACTAGCCGGGCGAAGTGGCGGGTGCCTGTAGACCCAGCTACTCGGGAGGCTGAGGCAGGAGAATGGCGTGAACCCGAGAGGAGGAGCCTGCAGTGAGCTGAGATCTGGCCACTGCACTCCAGCCTGGGTGACAGAGCAAGACTCCGTCTCAAAAAAAAAAAAAAAAAAAAAAAAAAATACAAACAAAAAATACCTTTGTATTACTTACCTATTTTCAATGATCTAGGCACAGATCTCCTTACTGGTATTTGAGGACTGGCAGTATAGGCTCTCTTACATTCTTTGATATTTCTGATGGCAGACAAGAGGGTATTAGAAAGAGTCAAGTTTGTTTTTTTAACTGAATTTTACAGTTAACACTTGTTATTTTTATTGATAAATTACTGTGTACCATAGTGAACTTTTGATGACTAGGACTTGGCAATTTCAGGAAAATAATTTAGATTTAAAATATGGTAAAATGTTAAGTTGTACCATAAAAGGTTTATATTATTCTCTCTAGTATATTTGAAAATTTCCATAATAGCTTTTTTTATTTTTGTTTTTGGAGACAGAGTCTTGCTCTGTCGCCCAGGCTAGAATGCAGTGGTGCAATCTCGGCTCACTGCAACCTCCGCCTCCCAGGTTCAAGCAATTCTCCTGCCTCAGCCTCCCAAGTAGCTGGGATTATAGGTGCATGCCACCACACTTGGCTAATTTTTGTATTTTTTGTAGAGACAGGTTGTCACCATGTTGTCCAGGCTTGTCTCAAACCCCTGACCTCAAGTGATCCACTTGCCTCAGCCTCCCAAAGTGCTGGGATGACAGGCATGAGCCTTTGTACCTGGCATAATAGCCATTTTTAAAAGTTAATAATTAACAGTAATGAAAATGAAAGCACACATAAGCTACTTTCCTAGAGGGTAGGGGAAGCCTCAAGGAAAGGAAGGGCAAAAATCAGGAATCCTGGTTTGGAAATTCTTTATAATTCTGTGTAAGTTCATAATTTTAATAGACACTATAAAAATAGTCCTCTGCTGACTCCTCACTTGAACAAAGTAACAGGTAAATTGACTCCAGTGACTTTTTAAAAAAGTATACAAATCAGTGATTTCTAGTGCATTTACAAGGTATTGTAGCCATTACCACCGTCTAATTCCAGAGCATTTTCACCACTCCAAAAAGAAACCCCAGACCCAATAGCAGTCATTTCCCATTTTCTTTCACCACATCCCCTGGCACCTACCAGTCTTTCTGTGGATTTGTCTGTTCTGGATGTTTCATATAAACAAAAATCATATAATATGTGGCCTTTTGTTTCTGGCTTCTTTCACTTAGCAGAATGTTTTCAAGGTTCATCCATGTTGTAGCATGTGTCAGTATCTTACTCCTTTTTCTGGCCAAATAACATTTAATTGTATGAATAATATTCCATTGGATATAACACATTTTGTTTCATTTTGTTTATCCATTTATCAGTTGATGGACATTTGGGTTTTTTCCACTTTTAGGCTAATGTCAGTAATACTGCTGTGAATGTACATGTACATGTTTTTTGTGTAGATGTATGTTTTCAGTTCTTTTGTGTATATGTTTAGGAGTGGAATTGCTAGGTCATTTGGGAACTCTGTTTTCTTTTTGAGGACCTGCCATACTGTTTTTGAAAGCAGCTGCACCATTTTACATTACCAGCAGCAATGTATGAGAACACTGGTTTCTATTATTGCACCAGTTTCTATTATTCTGTTATTCCTTTTCTTCTTCTTTTTTTTTTTGAGACAAGGTCTCGCTGTGTCACCCAGGTTGGAGTACAGTGGTGAGATCTTGGCTCACTGCAGCCTTAGCTCCTGGACTCAAGTGATCCTCTGACTTCAGCCTCCTGAGCAGCTGGAACTGTAGGTGTTTGCCACTACGCCCAGCTAATTTTTGTTTTTTTGTAGAGACAGGGTTTCACCATGTTGGCCAGACTGGTCCTGAACTCCTGGGCTCAAGTCATCTGCCCTCTTTGGCCTCCTAAAGTGCTGCCATTACAGGCATGAGCCACCGCACCCAGCCTGTTGTATGATTTCTTGATTGAAGCCATCCTCGTGGTTATGAACTGGCATTTCATTGTGATTTTGATTTGCATTTCTCTAATAACTAGTATTAAGCATCTTTTTATGTACTTACTGGCCATTTACGTATCTTTTTTAGAGAAACATCTGTTCAGATCCTTTATCCATGTTTTACTTGGGTTATTTGTATTTCTATTGTTGTAGTAATTTTTGTATATTTTGAATAGAACCTCTTTATCAAATATATGATTTGCACGTTTTTAAAAATTTTTTTAAATTTCTTTTACATTATATGGTTGTCTTTTCACTTAATGGTGTTCTTTGAAATACAAAACTTTTTAATGTTGATGAAATCCACTTTTTTTTTCTTTAGTTGCATTTTGACATGATCCCTCTTATTTTTTTTTTCAGTAGGTGATTGTACTCCACTGTATGGATGCCCCATACCGTATTCAACCAGTTCCTTATTGATTTACTAGTACAGATAGGGCTATGATAAATGACTTTATATATACATCATTTTGTGATTTTTGCCAGTGAGATTGGTGGGTCAAAGAGTAAATGCATACGTAACTTTGGTGATTATTGCCATATTCCCCTCTATAAAGACTGTGACATTTTGTGTTCCCACCAGTAGTGTATGAGAATGCCTACTTCCCTGCAGCCTGTAAAGCAGAGTACATTGCCAGGCTTTTAGAGTTTTGCTAGTCTAATATGTAGAAATGATATATTAAATGTAATCTAAAAATTGCTCTTCTCTAATAATGAGATAAATTAAGCATCTTTCAATGAATGTGTAGGCCTTTTGCGTTACTTTTTGTGTTTTCTGTTTATCCGTATCTTGTGCTCATTTTTTTTCTATTGGATTTTGGGGTGTATTCCAAGATTTTAGAGGTTCTTTACATATTAGGGATATTAGCCCTGAATTTATAAGTTGCAAATATTTCTTACACTTTTGCCTATTCAGTTTGTCACTTGTATTTTTACTTTGTGTGTGGTGTATTTGGGATGTGCAAAGGGTTTAATTTTGCTTGTTTTTGGGTTTTGTGTGTGTTTTCTTGTTTGTTTCTACTCTTTGATTTTAAAGGAATTTACTCATATTTCCATCTAATACTTGATAGTTTTGATTTTCTGACTTTTGATTGTATTTTTCATTCATTCTTTTGAGTTTTCTGAATATATAGTCACATCATCGGTGCCATCTGCAAATAGAAGATGCTTTACCTTTTTCTAGTTCTGATTCCTCTGATTGCCTTCTCATGTGATTGCATTGGTAAATACCCTCAAAGCAGTATGTAATAAGAAGGGATATAGTGAGGATCCTTAACTGTTTCTTTATTTTAACATAAAATCTTCTAATGTTTCTCCATTAAGTAAGATGATAGCTTTGAAGCTAATATGTATACAAGCATACCTTGGATATACTGTGGGTTTGGTTCCAGACCACCACAACAAAGTGAGTATCACAACAAAGTGAGTTACACACATTTTTTGGCTTCCCAATGTGGATAAAAGTTATGTTTACACTATACCATAGTCTGTTAAGTGTGCAACAATGGTATGTCTAACAAGACAAATGTACAGACCTTAATTAAAAAATACTTTATTGCTAAAAATGCTAACAATCATCTGAGCCTTCAGGGAATTGTGGTCTTTTTGCTGGTGGAGGGTCTTGCCTTGATGTTGGTGGCTACTGGCTGATTAGGTGGTGGCTGCTGGAGGTTGGGATGTCTGTGGCAGTTCCTTAAAATAAGGACAGCAGTGAAGTTTGCCCCATCGATTGGCTCTTTCTTTCATGAAAGATTTCTCTGTCTTTGTAACGCTGTTTGATAGCATTTACCCACAGTGGAACCTCTTTCAAAATTGGAGTCACTCCTCTCCAACCCTGCTGCTGCTTTATCCACTAAATTTATGGAATTTCTGAAACCTCTGTTGTCATTTCAGCAATGTTCACAACATCTTCATCAGGATTAGGTTCCATCTCAAGGAACTATTTTCTTTGCTTATCCATAAGAAGCAACTTCTCATTCATTAACGTTTTTCCTGAGATTATAGCAATTCAGTTATATCTTCAGGCTCGACTTCTAATTCTAGGTCTCTTCCCATTTCCACCACATCCGGAGTTAACATGCCCAGATCTATCAGAGGAATCACTGTATCAGCTTTAAATTTAGGAAACGTATTCTTTAATAAGACTTGAAAGTTGAAATTACTTTTTTTTTTTTTTTTTTGAGACTGGGTTGTGCTCTGTCATCTGGGCTGGAGTGCAGTGGCACAAACAGGGCTCCCTGCAGCCTTGAACTCCTGAGCTCAAGTGATCCTCCTGCCTCAGCCTCCCAAAGTGCTGGGATTATAGGTGTGAGCCACTGTGCCAAGCTGAAATTAATTCTTGATCAGTGGGCTGCAGAAGGGAGGTCGTGTTAACCACATGGAAATAACACTCATCTCCCTGTACATCTCCATCAGAGCTCTTGGATGACCAGGTAGATTGCCAGTGAGCAGTAATATTTTGAAAGGAATCTATTCTTCTGAGCAGTGGGATTAAAATATTCTGTAAACCATTCTGTAAACAGACTTGCTGTCATCTAGGCTTTGCTCCATCTACACAACATGGGCAGAGTAGATGTAGCATAATTCTTAAGGGCCCTAGGATTTTCAGAATGTAAATGAGCGTTGGCTTCAAGTTAACGTCACCAGCTGCATTAAGAGTCAGCCTGTTCTTTGATGATTTAAACCCAGGCATCCTCACCTCTCCGGCTGTGAAAGTCCTAGATGGCATTTCTTCCGACGTGAGACTATTTTGTCTTCATTGAAAATCTGTTGTTTAGTGTAGCCACCTTCCTCAGCTATCTCAGCTAGATCTTCTGGATGACTTGCTGTTTCCTCCTGTATTTTTATGAGACAGCTTCTTTCCTCATGAATCTATCTCTGCTAACTTCACACTTCTCTTCTGCAGCTTCCTCACCTCTCTCAGCCTTCAGAGAACTGAAGAGAGTTAGGTCCTTGTTCTGGATTCAATTTTGGCTTAAGGGAATATTGTGGCTGATCTGGTGTTCTATTCAGACCACTAAAATATTTTCCAAAGCAGCAATAAGGCTGTTTTGCTTTCTTATCATTCGTGTGTTCACTGAAAGAGCGCTTTTGATTTCCTTCAAGAACTTTTCCTTTACATTCGCAGCTGGGATAGCTATTTGGCTTAAGAGGTCCAGCTTTCAGCCTGTCTTGGCTTTCGACATGTCTTGCTCACTAAGCTTAATCATTTTTAGTTTTTGACTTAAAGTGAGAGAGATGTGACTCTTTGTTCACTTGAACACTGTGAGGCAATTGTAGGGCTGTTAATCCACCTGATTTCATTATTGTGTCTCAAGCAGGCCCGAGCAGAGGGAGAAAGATGGGAGAAGGAGCAGTTGGTGGGGCAGTCAGAACACACGCGTTTAGTAGGTTCACTGTCTTACATAGGTGTAGTTTGTGGTACCCAAAATAATTAGTGACAGCAAAGATCACTGATCACAGATCACCGTAACACATATAATAACGATAATGGAAAAGTCTGAAATATTGTGACACTTAACAAAATGTTATCCAGAGACATGAACTGGGCCCACCCTGTCGGATAAAGGGCAGTAGACTTGCTTGACTCAAGGCTGCCACATCAGATTTTTTTTTTGAAAAAAAGCAGTACTTGAGCACAATAAAGCAACTTGTAAACCAATGAGGTTTGCCTGAATGTTAAAGCGGTATCCCTCAGTTCTTCGTTTTTAAGGGTTTTTTATATGAATGAATGTTGAATTTTGTCAAGTGCTTTTTCAGTATCTCTAGAGGTGATCATATTCTTCTTAGTTCTTCTGATATCATTTATTATATTAATGTATTTCCTAATATTGAACCATCATTGCATTCCTGTAATGATACATTAAAAACGGTATTTTGATTCTGTTTACCAAAATTTATTTAAGATTTTTGCATGGATATTAATACATTTGTAGCATAAATTTATATGTTTATTGGTATATGTATGTGTTGAGTCCAAGGCAGTTGCTCAGTTTGTTTGTTCCCGGGAGCCCCTTTTCTAAGCCTGTCCTGCGCTTGCTCTAACAGTGACTGGACTTTTTTACAGGTCTGCTATAAAGCTCTTGGTCTGGGAATTCCCGTTCCATCCCTTCTTCCTGTGTTGAGTCCTGTTTCCCGGACGAGGCAAGATTGCAGGTTTTCTTTCTCCTGATTTATTTATTCATATTCGTAGCTTCCTGAGAAAAGGCGCATACATTTTTTGAATATCTACGTGACTGAAGTGTCTTTAGTTGGCCTTCACTCGTTGATCATTGAGAGGGATTAGACATTTAGGTTGAAAATAATTTTTCTAAAGAATTTAGAAGGCATTCATCTATCATTTTCTAGTTTCCATGTTGATACCAAGAAATCTGATAACATTTTGTTTTATGACCTCTCCCCATCACCCATCACTGCCTGGGAAGCAACTCTCAGTGTTTTGATATTCTAAGCTGATGTGCTTTGGCCTTCCTTCCATTTATATGTTGGACAGTTGATGGGCCCTTTCTGTTTGCAAATGGCTGTTTTTCAGTGCTAGAAACTCTTCTTGAATAATTTTTTCCTTCCATTTTATTATTCAGATATTATATCATGTATTTTTCTTGTCTCCTATTGTGCATTCCTTATTTTTTTGTTCTACTTTTTGGGAGATTACCTCAACTATTTTCTAACCCTTTAACTGAATTTGTTATTCCTCTTATTTTCAATTTTCCTGAATATTCCTACTTATAGTATCTTATTTATGGTTTATAGATAAAATTCTATTTCTAACTCTTTCATATTAATTACATATATTTAAAAAATCTTTACTGTTTCTGCATTTTCTGTTTTTAATTCCTCCTTCTCCCCCAACCCTTACCCTCTTCTGTTTGTCTGATGTGGCCTCTTTCTTTATTGAGAAGCTAGTCTCAAATACCTGGTTATCCGTGGCTGTCTGTTCACATTTAAGGGTGAGACACTGGAAAGCTGGTGTGAACAGTTGTCTTGGACTCAACACATACCTGTACCTATTCTGTGTGAGTTGGCTTTACTGTTGGGATGTCAGGTGGCCAGGTGGCTTTTTCTTTAGATACCTTCAAATGTCAGTGTCTAAAGAGTCTTTCTCTGGGAACATTTAATTTCTCCAGAAAGGTATTGTTTGGTTTCTTGCCTGAGCCTGAGATCTGGAATTTGGCTGTAGAAAGGGAATGCCAACTATTTTTGATTGATTATGTAGCGTTTTGCTTAACACCGTGTTCCCCTCACACCCTACTCCAGCTTAAAATCCCTTCAGTTGCTGTGTATTGCTGTCATATTGCAATCCAAGCTACTTATTGTCAGCTTTACATTCTGCATGATTTAATCTCAGTATGGCTCTCTTCTGCTTTTCATAGTTCTGTTTACCACATTCCACTGTCCTTTCTGCTTCAAACATACTGAGTTCTTTCTCACTTAACAGCTTTGCATGTGCTTCCCTTTGTAAGGCTAGCTCTCTTTCACTGTTTAAGTCTTTCCTCATGTATAATCTCCTTGACTTCCTAGGATAGGCAGGGTTGGTTAGGTTATGCTGTGATACCAAGCGACCTCAAAATCTCAGTAGTTTAAAACAGTGATTGTTGCTCATAATATATGTCCATCACAGATGAGCTGGGAGTTCTGCTGTCATTTGTCCTCATTCTAGTATGTAGGCTGACAGAGCAGCCACCAGTTTCGGAATGGTATAAAGAAAAAGAAAGCATAGCAAATCATAGTGAGCTTTCTTACATCATCCGTTGTACAAGTGGTATAAATCCCTTTTACTCAGATTCTGTTTGTCACATTCACACATGGCCTCGCCTAATTTCAGTGTGGTGGGGAAGTGCATTGTCCTAATTAACAGTGCATTTTGATTTAACTAGAAATTGGAGTATGACTTTCTCGAGAAGAAAAAAGGAAGGATAGTGTGTGTGTGCTGGGGAGGTATATGTGAAAGAGATTAATTGACTTAAGTAGGAAGATAATTACATAAGGGTAGGGTTTGTAAATACAGAGGTAAGACCCAAAAAAGAAAACTAAAATAGTTGACAATGATTGCCTTACGGTGGCAGGAAGAGGGGGTAGGGGGTTTGGGATTATTTGATTTTTGAAAAATCATGTGTATATAGTATTTTAATTAAAATAATAAAATTTAAATAATCCTAGACCTTCATGTGACCTCTCATCTGTCTCTTTCCAGCTACTGTTCCATCTACCTCCTTTACTTTTTTCAGTCATTCTTCTGGAAGGAGTTCTCTTCTCTATTTCAGTTCTTCACCTGCCACTTCTTAACCCACTCCTATCCAGTTGGGGTGCTATTATTTCACTAAGACAGCTCTTGCTGAAGTCATCAGTGACCAACATATTGCTAAATCTAGTGGATATTTTCAGTTCTTTCTGCTTTTTGACATCCTAGCATTATTCTGTACTTTCTGAAATCTTTTTTTTTTTTTTTTTTTTGAGACGGAGTCTTGCTCTGTAGCCTGGGCTGGAGTGCAGTGGCCGGATCTCAGCTCACTGCAAGCTCCGCCTCCCGGGTTAACGCCATTCTCCTGCCTCAGCCTCCCGAGTAGCTGGGACCACAGGCGCCGCCACCTCGCCCGGCTAGTTTTTTGTATTTTTAGTAGAGACGGGGTTTCGCCGTGTTAGCCAGGATGGTCTCGATCTCCTGACCTCGTGATCCGCCCGTCTCGGCCTCCCAAAGTGCTGGGATTACAGGCTTGAGCCACCGCGCCCGGCCTTTTCTGAAATCTTGCCTTCACCGTACTTCTGTAAGACAACTCTCCTAGATTGGCTCTTAGTTCTTAGGGGCCTAGGTTGCTTTCTACCATATTCTTTCCTGGGGCAGTCTAATCTACATTGATGGTTTCAGTTACCATGCTTAGGTGCCTCACAGATCTTCAGCATATATTCTCAGCTCACTAGCTCTATCTCCACATACCTACTTAACATCTCCCTTAGATGTCTAAAAGACGCCTGAACTTAGTCTGCCTAAAACCAAACTCAGCACACACATACATATACCACTGCCTTCTGCAAACTTAGTCTCCATCCCAGATTTCTTATCTCAATTGAAAACACCCCAATGTAACACCCTGTGAAAACCGGAAATCTAAGCATTATCCTTGACACTCACCTCTCCCTTATTCCCAGTCCAAAATTAAGTTGTGATATCTTTTCCTCATTCTATACCCTGTAGCCAGAGGTAACTTAAAAAACCCATTATTTTCTAAAGCTCCCATTGGTCTTGCATTCTTTTTGCAGCTTTTCCTCAATTACTACTCTCCTCTTCCTCATTTCAAAACTTACTCCAAAGCTACAGTAATCAAAACAATGTGGTATTGGAATAATATAGATATGTAGTCTAGTAATAATATAGATTTATAGTCTAGTGGAATAGAATTTAGAGTTCAGAAATAAACCCATACATCTATGGCTGTTGATTTCTGACAAAGTCCACTCAATTGGGAAAGAATAGTCTCATCAACAGATGGTGCCAAGATAACTTGATTTCCACATGTACAGAATGAAATTGGACCCCCTACCTCACATCGCATATAAAAATTAACTCCAGATGGGTCAGTAACCTAAATATAAAAGCCAGAACCCTAAAACTTTTCAAAGAAAACAGTTTAATCTTCATGACCTTTGATTTTGCAGTGGATTCTTAGGTATGACACTAAAAGCATGAGCAACAAAAGAAAAAATAGTTAAGTTATATTTTATCAAAATTTGAAAGTTTTATGCGTTAAAGGACCTTATCAAGAAAGTGTAAAGACAGTCTACAGAAGGGAAGAATGTTTGCAAAGCTTGTATCTGTTCCTGGATTGGTATCTAGAATATTTAAAAAACACCTACAGCTCAACAGCAACAAAAAGACAGCCCAATTAAAAATGGGCAAAGGACTTGAATAGACATTCCTCCAGACATATATACATATCCAGTAAATACATGAAAAGGTGTTCAACATCATTAGTCCTTAGAAAAATTCAGGTCAAACCCACAATGAGGTAATTACATTTACTTAGATGGCTATGATTTTTTTAAAGTGAAAAATGGGAAATAATAAGTGTTGGTATTAATGTGGAGAAATTGGAACACTTGTACATTGCTGTCAGGATTGTAAAATGGTGCAGCTGCTTGTGAAAAAGAGTTTACTAATTCCTCAAAAGGTTAAATGTAGAATTTATTACATGATCTGGCAATTCCACTTCTGGGTATATGTTCCAAGGAATTGAAGGCAGACCCAAGCAGGTACTTGTATGCCATTGTTCACTGCAGTCTCATTCACAACGTTTTTCAAAAGGTGGAAACCACCCAAGTGTCCATCAACAGATGAGCAGATAAACAAATTGTAATTTATCCATATGGTGGAATATTCTTCAGCCGTAAGAAGAAATAAAGTACTGGCACATGCAACAAAATGATGAACCTAGAAAACACACTAATTGAAATAAGACAGACACAAAAGGACAAATACTGTATGATTCCACTCATGAAATGTCTAGGCATATTAATAGATATAGAAAGTGGATTTGAGGATGTCAGGGGCTTGGAAGAGCAGAGAATGGGGAATTATTACTTAATGGTCTGTAGTTTGGGGCGATAAAAAGTTTTAGAAATAGGTAATGGTGATGGTTGCAAAACACTGGGAATGTACGGTAATTAGTGCTGCCAGATTGTGTACTCAAAAATGGTTAAGATGGCAAATCCTATATTAATATATATTTTGCTACAGTTTTAAAAATAATATAATGTTCCAAAAACCACTGAATTGTACACTTCACATGGGTGAATTGTATGTGAATTATACCTCAATAAAGCTTTTTAAAAAATAAAAAGGGTAACAATTTTCTCACCCACCATTTTGTTTTGTAGACTGTTTTGTCAAACTGAAAAGTCCTGAAATATCCTTTTGCATTTACTAGTATAACTAAAAAGGTAATTAAAACATTTTTTAAAAAGTGAATAAAGGGTTCACAATGACCTGTTTTGCTATCAGGAACCTTGATCAATGTGTTGCATAGCAATATTTCCCCATTCTTAATCTAATGTACTTTGATCCAAACAAACAGAAAGCTACCAGGAGATCCATTCTGAGGGCTCTGTATTACCAGTTATCCACGTTCTGTGACTGCCACATGTGGAAAGTGTACAGCAGATTGTCTTGGGGCTCTTGGGGCAGTATTACTGATCTTTACTTAAGACCTGGTAGTTAACCATTTATTATTATAGACTAGATTTTTTTCTCTTCCTATTTTTTAAGTTTTTTAATGTGGCAAAATACACATAACATAAAATTTATTATCTTTATCATTTTTAGGAGTACAATTTAATGTATTTAAATGCATTTATAATGTGCAATTCTCACCATCATCCATCTCTGTGATTCTTTTTGTTTTGTGAAACTTAAACTCTATACCCATTAAACAATAACTCTTGATGCCCCCTGGCAACCAACAACTAATTTTTTAATATCTCAGGTTTGGCTGGGGAGAGTATTGAATCAGTAAGTATTTATTTAGCATCTGTTTTATGGTAAAAGTTATTAGGGGCATGAAGAAGGTTTAAAATATGAGATGCTTTAAAAAACTGACAATACTGCTGGGCAGACAGTACTATATATGCAATAATTATATAGGAATCACAATGATAACATGGCATTTATTATAATTATACCTTGGATATATGTAGCTTATACATGCAAGTTATAATGGTAATTGTGGGGCACCAATAAAAGACCAAACACATTAAAAAAAACTAATGCTAGGATTGATAAGAATTTAATATATAACGCCAGGCATGGTGGTATGTGTACCTGTGTCCTTCGGGAGGCTGAGGTAGGAGGGATTACTTGAGTGCAGGAGAATGGAGTCTAGCCTGGGCAACATAGTAAGACCCTGTCTCTAATCATTTAACGTATGATTAGGGAGGTATCACATTTTGTTGGAGAAGAGAAAAATCCTTCAGTGAATCACACTAGCTCAGTGGTTGCTTCTTCAGGGAAACACTCTGTATTTTCATTTAATGCCACATTCAAAAAGTAATTCCATGGTTTCCAGCCTGGCATGGAAGGAGCTCATAAGTAACCATGCTGTCCTAACCACAAGTAAAGAGCTGAACAAGCAAAAATAATAATAATAAACAAAAAAGCTCTTTTAGATCCATCAGGGAAGTGAAGCCATGGGGCATACTGCTGCACCGAGAATTGGAGACAGACAGGTGGATGTGAAGAATCACAACTTAGCAGAGCAGAAGCCCACGAGCAGAAACCTCTGTGGGGACCAGTGCTGGAGTAGGAAAGGCTGAACCGTAATGGATGAATCGCTAGATGTGGGGACCAGTGCTGGAGTGGGAAAGGCTGAACCGTAATGGATGAATCGCTAGATGTGGGGACCAGTGCTGGAGTGGGAAAGGCTGAACTGTAATGGATGAATCGCTAGATGTGGGGACCAGTGCTGGAGTAGGAAAGGCTGAACTGTAATGGATGAATCGCTAGATGTGGGGACCAGTGCTGGAGTGGGAAAGGCTGAACTGTAATGGATGAATCGCTAGATGTGGGGACCAGTGCTGGAGTGGGAAAGGCTGAACTGTAATGGATGAATCGCTAGATGTGGGGACCAGTGCTGGAGTGGGAAAGGCTGAACTGTAATGGATGAATTGCTAGATGTGGGGACCAGTGCTGGAGTAGGAAAGGCTGAACTGTAATGGATGAATCGCTAGATGTGGGGACCAGTGCTGGAGTGGGAAAGGCTGAACTGTAATGGATGAATCGCTAGATGCACAGCATGGACAACTCTGAGAGTTAGAAACTTCAGAGGGACCCAGTCATGGGGGACGGCTGCCACAGTTTTGAATTTTTACCTCCGGGAGCTTGACCTCACAGTGAATATTGGAGAAAAATCTCCTTGTGCTTCTTGCAGCGGGAGGGGGAAAGGGATCATTTTGTTATGTAAGAGCTTTCTGTTCTTAACAAAGCCTACCCTCAGGAGACATGGTTTTACCGAAGCCTAGCCTACCTGGGGGACGGGAAATACCTAACTCCAGCCTACTGTAGCTTTCTACATGGGGAAAGGGAAATATACAACCTCAGCCCCCTCCAGTCATCCTGTCCCACCTAAGGGGGGAAACTGCAGCCCTGGTGAAGTTCAAAGTCCAGTGGCACAGGCTGTCTAAAGATTAAATCGTAGGGCTAAGAAGGCTTCCCTTCCCCACACCTTGCACTATGTTATTAAAGGCCTATTTAGCAAGGTTCCTTTTACCCAGTACATCACGTTCACCTTTCAGCAAAAAATTATAAGAGGTCTACTAAAGCAAAAACCAGCAGTGTGAAGAAACTGAACAAGCATTAGAACTAGAGTCAGATATGGCAGGAATGTTGGAATAATCAGACCACGGATTATTAAAAACTGTGATTAAAATGCTAAGAGTTTTAATGCCAAAAAATAGGCAACAAGAATAAATGGACGATACAAGCATAGAGATGGAAATTCTAAGAAGGAACCAAAAAGAAGTGCTAGAGATAAAAAACACTGTAACAAAACAAAAAAACCTGTGGTGGGCTTATCAGTAGACTGGACGTGACCAAGGAGAGAATCTCTGAATGTAAGGATATGACAACTAGTAATCTTCAGAACTGAAAAGCAGAGAGAGACAAGTCTGGGAAAAAAGCAATTGAGAAAAGAATATTCAAGAACTACAGGAAAGCTACAAAAGATGTAACATATGTATAATGGGAATACCAGAAGGGAAGAAGGAGAGAAAGGGACAGAAGAAATATTTGAGTCAAGAATGCTTGACAATTTCACCAGTATCAGCCACACCAACCAAAGATCCAGAAAGTTCAGAAAACACCAAGCAGGCTAAATGCCAAAAATATTATACCTAAGCATACCATATTCAAATGTCAGGAAATTAAACTTGAAAGAAGCCAGAGGAATAAGCACTTTACCTGTAGAGGAGCACAGTTAAGAATTACATCTGACTTTTTTTCAGAAACCATGCAAGCAGGAGGAGTTGGAATGAAATAAAGTGTTGAAAGAAAAAACCCCACCAACCTAGGATTCTGTATCCAGTAAAACTATATCTTTCATAAAAAGTAAAAATACAGACTTTCTCAGACGAAATTAAGGAAATTTGTTGCCTTGTAATGTTAAAAGAAGTTCTTCAGAAAGAAGGCAAATTATTTCAGTTAGAAACCTGGATGTAGATGAGGAAAGGAAGATCATTCAAGAAGGAATAAGGAAAGATAAAATACATTTTTTTTCTTTCTACTAACAGATAATTTGTTCAAAACAATAATAGTAACTGTGTATTTGATTGTGTGTGTGTGTGCGCTTATGTGTAAGTAAAATGAATGACAGTTTATGTGTAAGTGAAATGGCACAAGGGACTGGAGGGAAGAATTCAGAATATTTTGTTGTTATAAGGTACTTGCACTGCCCATGAAGCAGTATAATGTTATTCGAGAGTGGACTTGGGTTAATTGTAATGTGTGTTGTAAACTCTGGGGAAACCACTACAAGTAGTAAAGCAAGAAGTATAATTGATGTGATAAGAAAGGAGAGAAAATTGAATTGCATAAAATGCTCAACTAAAACCACAAAAGGTAGGAAAAGTGTGGAAGACAGAAATAAGAGTAACAAAGTCAAACAATAGAACATAGTGACAAACATGGCAGATATTAATCTAATTATATTAATAATCACTTGAAACATGGCCGGCCGGGCACGGTGGCTCACGCCTGTAATCCCAGCGCTTTGGGAGGCCGAGGCGGGCAGATCACAAGGTCAGGAGATCGAGACCACGGTGAAACCCCGTCTCTACTAAAAATACAAAAAATTAGCCGGGCGCGGTTGTGGGCGCCTGTGGTCCCAGCTACTCGGGAGGCTGAGGCAGGAGAATGGCGTGAACCCGGGAGGCGGAGCTTGCAGTGAGCCGAGATGGCGCCACTGCACTCCAGCCTGGGCGACAGAGCGAGACTCCATCTCAAAAAAAAAAAAAGAAACATGGCCTAAACACAGCCATTAAAAGACAGAGATTGTGAGAGTGGATCAGAACACTCGACCCAACAATGTCTTGACTGCCAGAAATGCACTTTAAATATACAGATTGAAGAGATAAAGAATATAGCATGGTAACACTAATGAAAAGAAAATCAGAATAGCTGTATCAGTTTCAGTCAAAGGACTTCAGAGGCAGGGAAGTTATCAGGGATAAAGGTGGGCAGTATATAATGATAAAGGAGTCAATACTCTAAGAAGGCATAACAGTGCCTAATGTGTATGCACCTAACAACCGAGCATCAGAATATGTGAGGCAAAAACTGATAGAACTCCTAGGAGAAATAAATGAATCCACTGCTATAGTTGGAGATATCAATACCCCTCTAGCAAAAATAGACTGATCTAGCAGGCAGAAGGTTGGTAAGGACATAGTTGAACTCAAAAACATCAATCAACTGGATATAATTGACATCTATAGATTACATTATTCAATAACAGCAAATCACACTATTCAATCACAGCAAATCACACATTCTTCTGAAGGTCACACAGAACATTCACTGACATAGACCACGTTCGATGCCATAAAACAGACCTTAATAAACTTAAAATAATAGAAATAGTATATCTGCTGTCAGACCACAATGGAATGAAGAGTGAAATTAATAACAGAAAGATAGCTGGAAAATCCCCAAATATATTGAGATGAAATGCACACTTCTGAATAACAGGGCTCAAAGAATAAATCTTGAGGAACTTTTAAGTATTTGGAACTAAGTGAGAATAAAAATGGTTTATCAAAATCAGGTGATCTTACCAATAGATACAGAAAGAGGATTTGACAAAACCCAACATTCTTTCATAAAACCTCCCAAGAAACTAGGAATGAAAAGGAGCTTCCTTGACTTGTTAAAGAGTATCTACACAAACCCTACAACTAACATCATACTTAATGGTAAGGAACTTGAAGCTTTTCCATTAAGATCAGGAACAAGGCAAGAATGTCCCCTCACCACTGCCTTTCTTTTTTTTTTTTTTTTTTTTTTTTTTTTTTTTTTTTTGAGACGGAGTCTCGCTCTGTCGCCCAGGCTGGAGTGCAGTGGCCGGATCTCAGCTCACTGCAAGCTCCGCCTCCCGGGTTTACGCCATTCTCCTGCCTCAGCCTCCTGAGTAGCTGGGACTACAGGCGCCCACCACCTCGCCCGGCTAGTTTTTTTTTTTTGTATTTTTAGTAGAGACAGGGTTTCACCGTGTTAGCCAGGATGGTCTCGATCTCCTGACCTCGTGATCCGCCCATCTCGGCCTCCCAAAGTGCTGGGATTACAGGCTTGAGCCACCGCGCCCGGCCTCACCACTGCCTTTCAACGTCATATGGGACGTCCTAGTTGTCTTACTCTATTCCTGCTGCTATAACAAAATACCACAGACTGGGTAATTTATAAATCACAGAAGTTTATTTCTCACAGTTGTGCATGCTGGGAAGTCCAGGATCAAAGCACTGGCAGATTCGTGTCTCGTAAGGGTTGCTCTGTTTCCAGGATGATACTTTATTGCTGTGTCCTCACATGGCAGAAGAGATGGAATGGCCAGGCAGGTCTCTGAAGCCTCTTTTTTAAGGGCTAATCCCATTCATGAGGGCAGAGCCCCCAGGGCCCAATCACCTCCCAGCCTCTCCACATCTGAATGCCGTCACCTTGGGGTTTAATTTCCCACATAAATTTTGGATAAACGAAAACATTCAAACTGCGGTACTAGCTAATGCAATAAGATAATAAACAGAAATAAGCAAATAGATTGGGAAGGAAGAAATAAAACTGTCTTTGTTGGCAGATGACATGATCATTTATATAGCAAATCCAAAAGAATTAACAGAAAAACTCCTGGAACTACTAAGTGGTTATAGCCAGGTTGCAAGATACAAGGGTAATATACAAAAATCCATCACTTTCCTATTTATCAGCAATGAACAAGTGTAATGTGAAATCAAAAGCATATTATTTACATTAGTACCCCTGAAATGAAATGCTTAGGTAGAAATCTAATAAATTGTGGACAAGATGTATATCAGGAAGACTGCAGAGCTCTGATAATAGATATAAAAGATTAAATAAATGATGCAATATTCCATGTTCATGGATAGGAAAACAATATTGTCAAGATGGCTCTTCTTCCCACTTTTATGTACAAATTCATGTAGTCTCAATCAGAATACCAGCAAGTTATTTCATGGATTCAACAAATCGATTCTAAAGTTTATATGCAGAGACAAAATACCCAAAATAGTCATCGTAATATTGAAGGACAAAGTCTGAGGACTGATACTACCTGACGTTGACTTACTGTAAACTTCAGTGACCAAGACAATGTGGCATTGGTGACAGGACAGACAAATGGATGGATGGAACAGAATAGACAACCCAGAAATACATAAATACAGTCAGTTCAACTTTTACCAAGGAGCAGAGGCAATACCTTGAAGCAAAAAGCCCTTGAGGAAATGGTGCTGGAACAAATGGACATCCACTTTCAAAAAAAAAAGAAAAAAATCATCTAGGCACAGACCTTACATCCTTCACAAAAATTAACTGAAAATGAATCAGGGACCTAAGTGTAAAATACAAAACTGTAAAACTCTTAGGCAATAGCATAGGAGGAAACCTAGATTACCTTTTGTGTGGTAATAATGTTTTAGGTACAACACTAAAGGCATGATCCATGAAGGAAAGAATTGATAAGCTGGACTTCCTTAAAATTTAGTACTTTTGTTCTGTGAAAGATAATGTCAAGAAAGCGAGATGACAGGCCACAGACTGGGAGAAAATAATTGCAAAAGACATATCTAATAAAGGACCATCAAACAAAACATAACAAAGAACATCTAACATTAAATAATAAGAAAATGGAAAACATGTTCTGGAAATGGGCAGAAGGGCAAAGGTGGGAGCATCACTTGAGGCCCGGAGTTGGAGACCAACCTGGGCAACGTAGAGTAATCCTGCCTCTCCAAAACATTAAAAAATAAAAAATGAGCAGGGCATGGTGGTGCATGCCTGTAGTCCTAGCTACTCTAGAGTCTAAGGCAGGAGAATCACTTGAGCCCAGGAATTTGAGGGTATAGTGAGCTATGACTGCACTGCAGACTGGGCGACAGAGTGAGACCCTCTTTCAAAAATATATTAAAAAAAATTTTAAGGGCAGAAGACCTGGCTGGACATCTCACCAAAGAAATACGGATGACAAATATATGAAAATATATTCAATATCATATATCATTAGGAAATTAAAATCAACAAGGTATCACCACACACTTATTAGAATGGCCCAGATCCAAAAGACTGACAATCCCAAATGTTGATGAGGATGTGGAACAACAGAAGTGCTCAGTCATTGCTGGTGGAAGTGCAAAATGGTCTGGTCACTTGGGAAGACAGTTTGGCAGTTTCTTATACAACTGAACATTTTCCAACCATACGAACCAGCAGTTACACTCCTTAGTATTTACCCAAATGAATGGAAAACTTATGTGCCATAAAAACATGCACATGGATGTTTACAGGAGCTTTGTTTTGATTGCCAAAACTTAGAAGCAACCTTCCTCGAGTAGATGAATGGATGAACTGTGTTATATGCAGCCAGAGGAATATTATTCAGTACTAAAAAGTAAGTCTATCAAGCCATAAAAAGCTATGGAGGAAGCTTAATGCATATTACTAAGTGAAGGAAGCCAACCTGAAAAGGCTACATGTTGTTTGATTCCAACTCTGTGACATCCTGGAAAAGGCAAAACTATGAAGACAGTAAAAAGACCAGTGGCTGCCGAGGGTTAGGGGAAGGAAGGGATGGATACGTGAAGCACAGATGATTTTTAAGTCAGTGAAACCTTTCTGTGTGGGTACTACAGTGGTACATACTTGTCATTCATACATTCGTCAAAACCCATGGAATGTGCACCACCAAGAGTGAGCCCTCGTGTACACTGTGGACTTTGGGTCGTAATGATACGTCAGTGTGGGTTTGTGGAGTTTTAACAAATGTATTGCTCTGGCGTGGGATGTTGATAATAGAGGAGGCTGTGCATGTGTGGGGCCAGGGAGTATATGGAAACTCTGTATTTTCCATTCAATTTTGCTGCAAACTTAAAATTGCTCAAAAAAATAGTTTACTAATCATAATTTTAAAAAAGTAATTCTCCCCAGCACTTTGGGAGGCCTAGGTGGGCGGATCACCTGAGGTCAGGAATTCGAGACCCAGCCTGGCCAACATGGTGAAACCCTATCTCTACTGAAAACACAAAAATTCCCCAGGTGTGGTAGCGCGTGCCCGTAACCCTAGCTTAGCTACACGGGAGGCTGGTAGCGCGTGCCCGTAACCCTAGCTTAGCTACACGGGAGGCTGGTAGCGCGTGCCCGTAACCCTAGCTTAGCTACACGGGAGGCTGGTAGCGCGTGCCCGTAACCCTAGCTTAGCTACACGGGAGGCTGAGGCAGGAGAATCACTTGAGCCTGGGAGGTGGAGGTTGCAGTGAGCCGAGATCACACCATTGCACTCCAGCCTGGGTGACAAGAGCGAAACTCCGCCTCAAAAACTAAAAAATACAAATAAAAAACTACAAAATATAATTGCATATTTTTCTGATTTGAGTGTAGAGGGACTTCTGATCACAAAAGCAATGATAAAAGAATACATAGCTAGATTTCAGTAAAATTTAATGTTTATTAAGAGGCAAAGAGGAAAGCATTTTATGGATGAACCTAATGTGAAAATTAATATATAACTGGGAAAATGGTATGAAGAGACAATGAAAAATAATTTAAAAGTGCTAATAGACTTTGGGAAAAAGTAATAATATTTGATGCAAATATTTGAAAACATTTTATGCAGTGTACTGATAAAAAACCTGAACCTACCACCAGAAGTAAAAATCAGAACCTATTTGGTGTTTTGAATTCCCATTCTGTGCTCCTCCATCTCTTTTCCCTGCCCCCTCAGCTGTTCTTGGTAACTATTGTGTTTATCATTTCCTTAAAGCAGTTTTCACAAATATATATATCACCAAGCAACATCTTGTTTCATTTTGAATATTCCTAAGCTTTTTTCTGACATGATTTCTCCTTTATTCTCCCTTTTGCCCTCACCCGAGTTTGTGTAGAAGTAGTATGGATATAAAATGACACTTCTGTAGACTGTGGAGATTGCAGTACATATGGATTTGTTGGGATGGAGAATATCAGTATCACCTAGGGGGTTATTAAAGTTACTCAGAAGTTTTTGCTATTTTTTATTTTTATTTTTTTAACTACAGGCTTCTTGAGAATCATGGTCTACTTTTACCAAAAGGGGCCTGTTCCATTCCTCAAATGTGTTGGAGCAGAACAAAGATTGAAGACTGTATTAATGATCTCCACAGAGTCTTCTGATCTTTCTTTTTGATGTCTCAATCTTTGATAAAACATAAAGAAAGGTACACTCTGGGCTCTTGTTATTTACCTAACAACTGAAAAAATTGAATTTAATAATTTTATATTGAAGGGTTAGTATGTTCAAAAATGCTAGGCACGTTGAAAAACATGAGTTATAAAAATGAATAAGATGTATCTTGTCTTAGTTGAATTAAAACAATTCTTTTGAGGAATTTGTAAGTATTTGTACAAGCAATACATTTGTAAGAGATGTATAAACAAATTGCTATTAGAATACAAAGGACAATTGAGTTTTATTTGGTTTGATTCCAGGAGAAGAGGCTGGTCAGGGAAAATTGCATTAAAGTAGATCCTAGAAAGGACAGGGAAATTTTTAATAATTGGTAAGGGGCAGGGGAGAACATTCCAGGGAGAGAGAACTGCATAAACAAAGGGATGGAGGTGTGACGTTTGGGAGAGTAATTGGGAGCTGTGGGCAGTAATGCAATATGCACTCAAATAAGGATGGACTGTAAGATTTGGTTTGGCCATATCAACAAGGACCTTAAATAATCAGCTCTCTGTACCCAGGATTCCAAGACTTTCTTTTTACTGATGAACACCCAAAGTGCTGTTCTTTTCTTATATATCTAGTCACATCATTAGTCATGTTTACTGGATGAGAGGAGGATTTTTGCCCATTTTGCTTATTGCTGTATCCCTAGAACATAGGAGAGCACCTGGTGTGTAACAGGCATACACGAATTATATGTTAAATGAGTGAATGAATTTAGATTTCATATGAAAGGATAATTTTATGGTTGCACTTTAAAAAGATCTTGCCTCCATAGGTCAAGTTGTTTTTGGTAGCTTTATAATATGCCTCAAACTTCATTGTATTTCTCTCACTTGGATTTGTCTTTCCCTGGCATTTTTTGCAATGTTCTGCGTGGGCTCTTATAACTAATGATCATCCTCCTTATAGTGCACCTGTATTACAAGGTATGTTTATTTTCTGTGACATGATTCAGGTAGTTCTCAAATCTTTGATTTTTAACTTTATACCTGCTTTTCTGAAATGTAGCATTGCTTCATTCTTTAATCTTGATTTTAATCATTTCTAGGAATCTGTGACATCACTTTTAGGGTTTCTGCTACTTAGTCCCCACTATATTCTTCTGGTTATGTTATATAAATAGTTATATTTACTATTTATTATGATATTATTTAAAAATGTTAGCTTTGCTGTTAAATTTAACATTTTACATTTTTTTATAGTTCTGAATAAATTATTCATATTCTTACATATCATGAATTGTGAAAAAAAATTTACAAGTTGAATTGTTACCTATACCTATTTGTATTATTCTTCAATGTTTGCTCTAGAAATTATAATATACATCCTTAATTTATGATAGCCTCCCTTGAATTAACATACTACTACTTGCATAAAATGTAGGAGATTTATAATAATATATTTCTACTTACTCCCACTTCCCTTCCTGTGTGTTTTGGTTGTTATATATTTTATTTCTACGTGTGTTTAAGCCTAATGACACCTATCAATTATTTTTATCTTTGCTTTAAACTGCCAGTTATCTTTTAAAGAAATTAAGAAAGGGAAAAATTGGCTTTTACATTTTCCTACACATATTTACCATTTTGCAGAGCTCCTCATCTCTTTGCTCAAATTTTACCTAAGTGAGAAGTAGTGTCTCCCTTGTCTGAATTTTTATAGTACATATTGTGGACCATTTATATGTCATATATGACCTTACAGTTAGTTCCATGTGTGTATGTCAAATTTCCTCTGCCAGTTTTAGAGTATTTTTTGGCAAGGGTCGCTGTTTATACAGTTTTAACTACTTCATTGTGTCTAGCACAGTGCCTTATATAAAGTGGACACCTGTATATATTTTTGACTATATAGGAATAACTGAAACTTTGTTCATTTTTCTGAGTATTTGTATAATCTCACAGGATTGAGTTGTATTATTACAGTTCACCATTAGATGTCGCTTTCTGACATATGGTAAATCCTTACCAATGAATTCCTTCCATTAAGGCATATCAAATTCTGAAAGTTGGTGCTCCAGTACAAGTGCACTTCAACAGAGAAATGTTTGTACATTTTAAAGTGATTACTGTCTAAAATGGAAGTGTTCCTAAGTTAGAATTTTTGTATTTTAGTTATGTATAAAGTTATACAGAACCAACTGATATTCCTAAAGTTTTCTTTAGAACTTGAATACTGGTATTATTTTTGAATTATTTGCTCTGTGGAGCAACTTGGAACTATTAGAAGTAATAGTGTGAGAATATTCAGGAATACCTTTAAACATGTTCAAAATGTATTCTGATGCTGGTGTAATTCTGAAAAACATCTTATTTTAGGAGCCTGACTGACCCAATTTTCTCAAGATAAGTTTTGGTAGCAACTATAGAGTTTATTTGTGTTTGTCTGAGAAAGTGGGGAACTGAGTGGGCTGCGAAGAAACAGAGGTAGAGAAAAAGGAGATTCCTGTGGCTCTCTTGGCCAGTCATGGAACACAGCAAAGTGCTTCCCTCCCTCATTCTCCAAACTTAACATATAGGAAAGGGCAGATCAAAGAGATTTCATCGATCTCAGAAGGCTTAATGTTCACTGTATATTCTAGAACCTAGATTTTAAAGTCAGCATGATAGCACGTATGATCTAGAGAGATGTTTCAGTGGGTCCTCAATGCTAGGATTCATGGCGAAGGCTTACCGGATGCCTACAGACGCGTCTCTCCATGCTGAGTTAAGAGAATCCTCTCTGTGATACTGCTGTTCTCCGGACATCCAGGGTTTAACTCTTTTCTCTCCCCATCTTGCCAGGAGACAGCAGGAAAATTATTGGGAGGTGTGGTGGCAATTTTCTTCAATTCATCTAGAATACTAAAATTTGAATAAAATAGCAATGCTGTTTTCTAATAGTGTAATAAATACCCTCCGAAACTTACACCTAAACCAAGAATGTTACCATTCTTCATCATTTGTGACCTTCTAGTGTTCTGTCCCTCAACCTTTCACATCTCATCCCAGAAGTAACTTCCTTATATTTAATGTTCATGGTTTGATTTTAAAAAAGAATGTTGTTTTCATGTATCTATGTATGTATATAAAATTTGATTAAGCCATGATTATAATAAACCAAAGTACCAAACAATTAGAATATTTAAATTCCATTTTGTATTGATCAAATTACAAACAATGTAATGTCAACAAAGGAAGTTTTATCTTGCAGTATTTCTGTGTTTTAGGATAAACTTAAATGCATTTTCTAAAAGTATATTGGTATGAAGTGACCACTTACTCTTCTTGGGGTAACCTTTTTAACTTTTTGGCTTTTAGAATGTCATTCTTCATGATGTAATGAAATGAGTGATACTTTATATGAAGTAACTGGTGATGTCGATGGTAGAAAAAATAGAAAGTGGGCAATACTGCATACTAAGTATAATCAATAGTTGAGAGGTCCTGATAATGTTACTCGCTTATATTGATAAATCATTTTGTAATCTGTTTTTTGTTTCCCTTATGTTTTTATTACTGCAGCTAAAGAAGTAAACAGGTCATGGCACGTTTAACAAAAAGACGACAGGCGGATACAAAAGCTATCCAGCATCTTTGGGCAGCCATTGAGATTATACGGAACCAGAAGCAAATTGCCAACATTGACCGTATTACAAAGTAAGTAAATTTAAACAAAAATATTTCTGTAAAATTTCATAGAAGATTTTGGGGGAAAGGCCAAAAAATTTTTCATCTGTTATGCTAATCAACATATATTACAAAGAACTGAAGACACCTTTTGCTTTGCAGGAATATTTACTTGTTAGAAAAACACAGAAACATACAGAAGCAACTTGTGTTTAGAAGTTTCATAGAAAAATTAGATAAGGAAAATATCACTATGTACTATTTATAATAGTTTTTTAGTTAACAAAATTTTTAGCTCTGTTTATTGATTTATTTTGGGATGGAGTCTCACTCTGTCACCCAGGCTGGAGTGCGGTGGGCTCACGACAACCTCTGCCTCCCGGGTTCAAGTGATTCTCCTGCCTCAGCCTCCCAAGTAGCTGGGATTACAGGCACCCACCACCACGCCCAGCTAATTTTTTGTATTTTTAGTAGAGGCAGGGTTTCACCATGTTGGCCAGGCTGATCTCAAACTCCTGACCTCGTGATTCACCTGCGTCGGCCTCCCAAAGTGCTGGGATTTACAGGCGTGAGCCACTGCACCCGGCCAGAGATTCTTTTATTAAAAACACCTTTAGTGAATCACTTTTGTGTAGTAAAGCTATCTAAAAACAGTCTACTGTTCATTACTAATTTTAATACAGGATAGGTGTGGTATGTGTAGTAACATCTTACTACTTTATAGCCCACTAACAGAATTTTCAACAATTTCCTTCTGTATTTTAGAAATCATGTTAAATAAACATTCAGTTTTAAAGAATAAAATTCTCCACCCCCACCCCCTAGTTTCTCATGCTATTTATATGGGTAGACAGATCCAGGATACAAAAAAAAAGAAAAATCAAAGTACTTTATGAAGCTTCTATTTACATGTTGTATACTAATTATAAGGGAGTCTTCAGTTAGGAACTTGGTTTTGTTTTGTTTCTCTGGGTATTCTTAAAGAAATAAAGCTAAATTTATCTTTTTTAAGTGTTTGGAATTTTAAAAATAATTTAGAGAAAATGTCTTGATGCTTTAGAGAAAATGTCTTCACATTCTTTAGATGCTATGGGTAAAAATGGAGAATGGGAGTAATTTACAAAACTCAAATAAGTGCTTTTTTTGACCTTTATTAATAAGTAATAAAATAGAGTTCCATGTATTTTTGTCCTTTCCCTGTGTGCTGGTGAAGATTACAAAGGCTACTTAGCGATGGGTGCAGTGGCTCACGCCTGTAATCCCAGCACTTTAGCAGGCCAAGGCTAGTGGATCGCCTGAGCTCAGGAGTTGGAGACTAGCCTGGCCAACATGGTGAAACCCCATCTCTGCCAAAAATACAAAAATTAGCCTGGTGTGGTGGTGTGCACCTGTGGTCCCAACCACTCAGGAAGCTGAGGTGGGAGAATCACTTGAGCCTGGAAGGCAGAGGTTGCATTGAGCTGAGGTAAGACCACTGCACTCCAGCCTGGGTGACAGTGAGGCCCCCGTCTCAAAACAAAGAAACCCAAAGGCTAAGAGGGAAGAAAAAAGGATATAGAGAAGGGGTGAGGATATATGTGGCTCCAACTCTGTACTCGCCCTTGGGGTATTTTAAAGCTGACTGTGTACAACTCCTTGCTCCTATAAGATAGTAGAAGAAAAAAAAAGATAATACTATGTGAACAATAAGAATAAAATAAATAGTACATTATTTTAATTATGTTTTTAAATAAAGCACGTAATTTGAGGTATGATAACTAAATGCAAATGATGTTGATGTAAAACATTTTAAAAAAACAGTGCAAAACAGTATTTCCTTATGGCTGAGATTTTTAAAAAACCATCCTTTATATAAAAATTGCTTAGAGAAGAATGTTTAAATAAAATACTTTTCTTTGGATTCAGCTTTTTAAATTAAAATCATGTAAACATGACAACTATTTCAGTTTTTCAGATGACCTTTATTCATCTGTAGCATCTTTCTCTAGAAGCTTCAGGGACATTTCTCTGAGCAGCTCTCACAATCTCCCAGTGTGATGTTGCTGTCAGATTGTGACCACCTTCTAATCTGGGAGTAAGAGAATTAACTCCCACAATACGTGTGTGTACATGTATACACATGTTAAACTGTAGTAAAAGACATGGAGATTATTAACAGGATTGCCTACATCTCATTTTGCATTGTGTATGATTGATAAGCATTCTTTTCTCTCCTTTCTTCATCAGCGTAGCTTTAATTGATGCCAAGGCTTATTTTTATTCATGCTGTAAGGTCCATAGTTTTACAATTAAATATGAATACATTTATTTACCTACCAGATAGTCTTGGTTTTATTAGTTTCATCTAAAGATGAAAAGAAAGAAAAAGAAAGAATCAGAGGTTAAGTGCTTAAGACTGGGTCCCTGTGTTTCCTCTGCCTCATCTCATCTGAGAGGTATGCCATGTTTGTTTTTATTATGTGGCTCAAGTCAGAGCATCCTGTACTTCCTTCATAACATTAATCACATTTGTCATTATTTCCCTGCTAGACAGCTCCAAGAAAGAACTGTCTAGAAAATTGCCCAATCCGGCCAGTGCCTTTGCTTCTTGGCTGATACTAATTTCCTTGTTTGTTAAACTTGCCTAAGGTAAGTTAGGAAGTAGCAATGCACTATGACAGGAAGTCAGATCTTTTGCTCTAAAGCCTAATATTCCTATTCTGTACTCTCGATAGGTAAATACTTTTCAAGCCTTAGATTCATTTAAATCAAGTTGATCTACTTAGTCAAGTCCGAACATAAAGATATCTTTTAAACTTTGCAAATATGTTAAGGTACTGAAGGCTGTAATAGAGTCACTGTCAAGAATGCGTATTAGTCATTAAGTTTCATTTCTTATTTTGACTGATGAGTGATGCCATTATAAAAAAAGCTACATAGGTTTTGTCAAGCATTAAAAGTTGTGGGCTTTGGGGTGACTGGCTCTTAGCCTGGTACACCCTAAACACTCTAATTTACTTCTGTATAATGGTTTAGTTCTGCTTGCTTTTGTTCTTTTAATCTCTAGGTTTCTCTTCTTTTTTGTTGTTGTTTTTTTTTTTTGGGAATTGATTGAAGAAACCCGGCCATTGGTTGTGATTTTCCATAGTCTGGCTTTTGCTGATCGCATCCCTATAGTCTAGTTTAACCTGCTGCTCAGTCCTTTTTATTTCATGGAGATTGATAGCTGCGTCTGGTGGCTGGCGGGAGGGGGCAAGACTATTCCATGGGAGTGGTCTGTTCTATCAGGAGACACATGATGTCAGTTGTTTCTCATTTTGTGATGTACATAGCAATTGATGCTAGATCCAGTAACTCTAATTAAGGACTGCCAAATGGTAATCATCCAATCTATCTTTCCTTTTTTAACTGGACTACTTCTATAAGGACATAGCTTCCCATCATCTGCTATTTGGTTACCATGTGGTATGGTTCATATGGGAAAAGTAGAATAATTCATTATCTTTATGTATTTAGCAGTTTTTAAAATAGTATCCTTTAACGGTAACCAATTAGATTTAGAAACAAATTGCCCTTTAGAATTCATGCATTTAATTACATTTCGTGTATTTCAGTCCATTTTCAAAATACCCCTTATTGATGCTATCTTTGACCAGTTGGAGCCTCTGCAGTGTTGGCTTCTGAACTTCTTTCTGCTTGTTACGGAACAAGATGTTTCGGGATCCTCTTGTACATATCCTGCCCCAGGTCTGGAACCACTGATTTCTCCCAGGTGCTCTGGTTTCTTTTAGTTTTAAAATGTATTTTAAGAGCACTTCCTGGCTACTCAGTGTCGCTACTGGGTGGGTCTCTTTCTAGGCCTTTGGACAGAATTATGAAATGCACATACTTTTAAAAGATAAAAACACCTCCTGAGTTCATGCTGATATTTTCCATTGAACTTTGTGGCTACTGGGTTTTATTTACTTAGCTCATCTATCTAAAATCTTTATCTACTTTCTGACATGGTGAGAATCATGGTTCTCAGGGACGTCATCTGGGATAAAATTTTAGAATTTCATGTAGTCAGCTATTTTATGCAACATTAAATACACAGCTATTAGAATAAGAAAATCTTAAATATTCTATATACCACGTATAGTTATGATTATGTTATTATTTTCTTATCTACACACATCCTTATTTAGTTTGGAGCCTCTCTTAGTGTGTTGGATCTTCTTTTCCTGTCTTCTGTATTTGTACTTTTCTATTTAATTCATCTTTTTTCTTTTTGATTTTTAGTATGTTCCTTCATTGCAACCTCTTTTTATGTAACATTATCTGGTGTATATTCATTTTTGTGTACCCTCTAGTTTAGACTTCACCTCTGAAGTGATTTTTTTTTCCATTTACTTCAAATGTTTAACTGAGAATTCTGAGTTTTTCTTCTGATTTATAGCTTGTTTACCTTGTATCATTTTCTTCATGTCTTTTCTCATGTCTTGAGACAGCAGATTCTAGCTTCCTTCTGTTTTGTAGGCTTATCTTTCTGGCATGTTTCTAACCATCAGGATGTCATTCTGTTCCATGTGCTGTGGTCATTCTCTGTTGGTCATTCTCACGTGAAATCACTTTTCCTAAACTTGTGTCAGGGCAGAGTGCTTCTGAATACTCTTTCCAGATTTATGGCTTTAAAGTTCTTCTTACGCCATTTTTACGAAGTGCTAAAAATAGAGCTTAATTTTTCCTGAGATTTCCCAGATTTTTCTCCATCTTTTCCCCGGTTTTTTGTGGAGTCACCTTTTCTTATACTGAGGGTCTTTTCAACTGATTGCAGCAGTATTTGTTACTTTTATTTGTAGCCTTTCTGTGTAATACCGGGCTTTGTCCTGGAAGGGAACTGTGACTGCTTAATTTTGAGTGTTTGTAGGCCCCATTAAGCTCTAGCTCCTTAAGAATTTACCACAAATTCATGAATTACCATGAATCATCTGCAAATGGGAGTGTGTAAAATCCAGTTTCAGTGCTATTATCAAGTGGGCCTGCTGTGCTTTCCAGTGTGTCTCTGTTGGGTATTTTACCCTCTTATACTCCGTTCCATTAGTATCTGTTGTGCTTCTCTTTCTCCTGTAAGGGTATCAGTACCAATCAGGATTGTAGCTCTCAGAGATTTGTTCTCACCTGCTCAAATTTTGGAATGCATAGGAGTTCTTATGACCTAATTTTGTACTGTGTATGCTGTCCAAGGGCATTTTGCTTTGTTTTATTTGGTATTCTTCCAGTAACTCTGTCTAGTAGGTTTGGGGAAATTTAAAAACTATGTTGATCGGGCGCGGTGGCGAGGTGGCTCAAGCCTGTAATCCTAGCACTTTGGGAGGCCAAGGCGGGCGGATCACGAGGTCAGGAGAGTGAGATCACAGTGAAACCCCGTCTCTACTAAAAATACAAAAAATTAGCCGGGCACAGTGGCGGGTGCCTGTAGTCCCAGCTACTTGGGAGGCTGAGGCAGGAGAATGGCGTGAACCCGGGAGGCGGAGGCGTGCCACTGCACTCCAGCCTAGGCCGCAGAGCAAGACTGTCTCAAAAACAAAAAACAAACAAACAAAAAAAACCACAAAAAACTATGTTACCATCATCATCATCCCATCTCACAACAATCTTATGATTTTTCTTTAAAAAAAAAAAAAAAAATGGGGGGGAGGGGCCGGGCAGTGGCTCATGCCTGTAGTATCAGCACTTTGGGAGGCTGAGGTGGATGGATTGCCTGAGGTCAGGGGTTCGAGACCAGCCTTGCCAACATAGTGAAACCCTGTCTCTATTAAAAATACAAAAAATTAGCTGGGCGTGGTGGCAGGCACATGTATTCCCAGCTACTGGGGAGGCTGAGGCAGGAGAATCACTTGAACCCGGGAGGCAGAGGTTGCAGTGAGCCAAAATTGCGCCATTGCACTCCAGCCTGGTTAACAAGAGTGAAACTCGGTCTCAAAAAGAAAAAAAAAAAAGTTTTTAAAGGCACAGGATATTTTCTGAAGTTCAAAAGCAATAAATAATTCCTTCTGACAAAGGTAAATCAAAGGCGTGTTCTCCGTGTTTGTATACTGCACTGGACACATCAGAATAAATGGCAGCATCATATTCAAACACACCATCCTTTTTTTTTTGAGACGGAGTCTCGCTCTGTCGCCCAGACTGGAGTGCAGTGGAGCAATCTCGGCTCACTGCAAACTCCGCCTCCTGGGTTCACGCCATTCTCCTGCCTCAGCCTCCCGAGTGGCTGGGACTACAGGCGCCCACCACCTCGCCTGGCTAATTTTTTTGGTATTTTTGGTAGATACGGGGTTTCACTGTGTTAGCAAGAATGGTCTCAATCTCCTGACATTGTGATCCGCCTGCCTCGGCCTCCCAAAGTTCTAGGATTACAGGCGTGAGCCACCGTGCCCAGCCAGGATTCTTAACATAGCAACACTTGGGTTGCAGTTTAAAGAAGAAATTCTGGCCAGGCGCCATGGCTAAGGCCTGTAATCCCAGCATTTAGGGAGACCGAGGCAGGCAGATCGCGAGGTCAGGAGTTCGAGACCAGCCTGGCCAACGTAGTGAAACCCTGTCTCTACTGAAAATACAAAAATTAGCCAGGCATTGTGGCGCATGCCTGTAGTCCCAGCTACTTGGGAGGCTGAGGCAGGAGAATCGCTTGAACCTGGGAGGCGGAGGTTGTGAGCTGAGATCACGCCACTGCACTCCAGCCTGGGCGACAGAGCAAGATTCCGTCTCGGAAAAAAAAAAAAAAAAAATCCCACGAGTTGAATTTGTGGCCATTTTAAGTCTCAGATCCTCATAATTAATTAAATTGTTAGGGACTAATAATTTTCTTATCTCTGTAACAAAATAGGAAAACTTACCTGTTCTAAATGTTTATTCCATCTAATTGTGATGGTATTTAACTTTGGAGTTCCTAACAGTAGTCACCCATTAGTTGTCACGATATCTGCCCAAGAAGGAGAGTTCTGAGTCTTTTCTTCCCCACATTCTTTTAATTTTCCTTTTAAAAAAACTGCTGGTGTCAGCTAGGTGCAGTGGCTCATGCCTGAAATGCCAGCATTTTGGGAGGCTGAGGTTGGAGGGTCGCTTGAGAGTAGGAGTTTGAGACCAGCCTAAGCAACATAGTGAGACCCTATCTCTACAAAAAATTAAAAAATTAGCCAAGCGTGGTGGTGCGTGCCTGTAGTCTCAGCTTCTTGGGAGGCTGAGGGAGGATCGCTTGAGCCCAGGAGATCAAGTTTGCAGTGAGCTGTGATTGTGCCACTGCACTCTAGCCTGGGAGACAGAGTGAGACCCTGTCTCAAAACCAAACCAAACCAAAACAAAACAAAACAAAACAAACCTGCTAGTCTTGTATCCAAGAAGGTAGTAGGGAAGGTACTGTAAGTTAGATAATCACTGCTAAGATGTTTTGAATATTTCAGATATTTAAAAACCATACCCAAGATAAACTTCTTTAACAAGCTCCAACATTTTGGTGTGGAAAATATTAAAAGGGTCAGTCTGAAATCAAAATATGTAAATGTGGTTAAGTCTGATTTTTGATTAACAATGAAACTGTCCCTCTGATTTAAAGCTATATTTACAAATTTGACTTAATGATAATATGAAATTCTATAGATGACCTCATTTGGGAGCTAAATAAGCACAAATAAATTTTGGCCTGTCAGCGAAAACATTTTACATTTTTAGAAACTGGAGGATATTTGTGATGTTTAAGCATTATAAAATGGAAACAAATTAGTCATTTTATCATAAAGAAGAAAATGCAGTAGTAAGTTGAGGGTTACGTGTGAAGATAAGCATAGGCAATAGTAGCTTCTCTTTTCAGTTTAAATGTCTGTAAATGCTGAATTATAGCTAGCACATGTGAATTTATCAGTTTTGTGTAATTTGAATAGGTATCATAATAAACTTTTAAAAGTTATTTAACAGTAATATTAAATATTTATAAAATATTTTTATGCCTAAGATGTTAGCCCTCGTTTTACACATTATACATCAAGAAGTAAAGGATGAAGAACCATGTAACAACAAAATCAGTAACAGAAGTGACATTTAAACTTTTAATTACTGACTTTCCCAATATGAGGCCATGTGCTGTGGCTCACGCTTATAATCCCACTACTTTGGGAGGCTGAGGCGGATGGATCCCTTGAGCGCAGGAGCTTCAAGACCAACCTGGGTAGTGCAGTGAGACCCCATCTCTACAAAAAATACAAAATTAGCCGGGTGTGGTGGTGTACGCCTGTAGTCCCAGCTACTCGGGAGGCTGAGGAGGGAGGATGGCTTGAGCCTGGAAGGTTGAGGTTACAGTGAGCCATGATTGTGCCACTGTGCTCCAGCCTGGGCAACAGAGTGAGACCCTGTCTCAAAAAAAATAATTTCCCAGTATGATTCATAACTCATTGTCATGTTATTTCTCTAGATGCCATGTCTATTTTAATATCCATTAAAAACAAGTTACATATATCACTTCCTTTTCTTCTTTAATCCAAACAAATTACTCACGTCTGATTTGGACTATTATGACTTGGCTTTAGAGGTTTATAATAATTTTAAGTAAGACAGTTTAAAGACATACTTTTGAAATAAGTACAGATTTTATACTAGTCTCTACTGGCATTGTTGGCTAGACTGTGTGATTGAGGGAGGTTAGCTTGTTTATTATGGACTACTAGAAAAAGCAATTGAAGTATTTGACCTATATGTTTCCTTCCTGTCTTGGGCAACTTTAATTTTGTGTTTCTAGTGGTGATTACACTGTGACTAGTATGATTAAACTAACATTGGATTGGTAGACTAGTCCCATTCAAGTGAATATTTCAGATTAGGGCATCAATTAATTACTTGTATTGCTTACTTTAGGGTCAAACCCCAGTTAGAAAATGTGACCTCTGACCTCTTGTGACATATTTGGCATTGAAATTTCTGAGTTCTCCTGGAGTTCTTCCTGTCGCTACAGATATACATAAACCCAAACTGTAAGTCCTCTTCGTGTGTAGGTTGCGTTTGAAGTTTCAACTAGGTACACATTATTTCTTAAGTTAAATTTTGCTATGTCTCACTGTCAATTTCTGTTCCTTCACTGGAATTATTGGAGAGGAAGAGAATAGCCATTGCCTAAGTTACTTCTTTGGAAATAAGTTCATTTAAAAAACGATTGATTCGTATTATACTGTTCATGTAATCCCAAGGATTCTCCACAGAATTGCTCGTTGTATTCTCATTTCCATCTATATTGATTTAGTGTTTCTTACATATCTTATTATGAAACCAGATTGGCAGGTATACTGTTGTTATTTTATTGTACTTCATACAATAATGGCCTTACAGAAGAAGTAACTGATTCTGAATAAGTATAGTCCACAGTGAGTTTTTTTCAGGATGCCAAATTCTTAGGACATTCACCTCGCCTTGGGTTGTTGTCTAGCTGTTTTCATGTATTTCACATTTCTTTGTGTGTCTATGAAGGAGACATACAAGGTACATAAAAGTATAAGACAGTAGTACAAAATAATAGAAGGGGGTCAGTAGCACAGATTGGAGTCTATCAGTTTACAACACTATAGGCCTTATTTGAGGGGACAGTCACTGTGAGAATGCTTGGGATGCGTCGTGAAGGGTACAGAAATAGTTAGGTCTTGATAGTTGGATGGGATTCGACAAGGTAGAGAGGCGAGTCAGAGCATAGACTATCTGGATCAAGCAGAGGGGGACTGTAGGGCTTAAAGAAAAGTGGATAAAAAGGCAGAAAGAGTTAGACCAGCAGGATCTTTAATGCTAGCATTGAAATTTTTATCCTGTAGCGAGAGGGGAATAGCAAATATTTTTTGAATGTAGAAATGGTAAAAGTAAAACAGTCATTTTTTTCTACCGCGGCTGGATTGACTCCAGTCTATCTGTTCTTCTCTGTTCTGGCCTGGGTTTTCATCCTTATGACTTCCTTGCCTGTTTTTCCAGTCCCCAGCTTTGCTAGTCTCTGTTTCTTCCCATCGTTGGTGTTAGAGATGCTTTTCAAAAACATCATCAGGATAATGGACCAATAGGTCCACTGTTGCAAACGTTTTTCTGCTGCCCGTGAAGTCCACATTCCTGTGCAAAGGTGTTGCTGTCTTGGCCTCCCTCTTCTGCACACCCTCCTGCAACTCCCCACTCTCCTTATGCACTGGCTGGGCTCTCGCAGGCCCTCAGATCTGTGTTTCCCATGCTCCGCCTGGGACGCCCTTCCCAGACTCCTCCTTCAGGTGTTATCTCCTGACACCTTTAAGTCAACCTAATTCTATCAGTTATTTTTCTAAATTTTAGGTCTGATTGTGGTCTTAAAATTCTGTTTTGATTTCCTCATTATTGATAAAGTCCAAATACCTGAGCAAGGCATTTGTACAAAGCTCTTTACAGTGAGACCCTGACTTTTCTTTCTTTTTTTCATACCCAGTGTCTCCCTACTCAGTGTTCCATCTAATGAGACTGTTCTCAATTGCCTGAGTACTTTATGGATTCTTCATTTTGTGTTTTTCCTTCATCAGTGGGCAAAATCATACCCATTCTTTTAGGATCCAACTCAAATCTCCTTTGAGATTTTTGAGACATTCCTTATTCAGACCCATTTTCCTTTCTCTTTGTTTCCTTAGTAATATATATACACACACACATATATACACACACACACATACATGCATACATATATATTATATATTATATTGTGTGTGTGTACATATATGTGTATATATACACATATATATCTAAAAGTAATATATATACACTATTTGATTTTATTATTTATTAGTCTCTTAGGATCTTTGAAGAGCATTCTGCATCCTTTCGATGGTGAGCACCTTGAGGGTAGAGTATATATATTTTCTCTCTTTGTAGCTTAGTGTGAGGCACAGTAATTGGGACTTTAGTAATAATATTCAGCTGTGTAAACTGTAGAAGTGGTTTGAAGGAGGGTTATAATAATTGATAACATTAGTCATTTTGTGAAAAGCACTGACTTTATATAATTATTTAATTTTCACAACAACTCTGTGAGGTATGTTGTCATGAGTCTCATTTTGCTGAAAAGATAAAGCTTAGGAAGGTAAAATGGATGGCCCAAAGTCAGTGGCAGAACTAAAATTTTAATACCGGTCTCTCTGATATTGGAGTCCAAGCTCTTAACCATTAAATGTTTCCTTCTGGTATTTTAATGGATTTGTATTTATATCTTTGCAAACTTTGAAGTTTTCAAAACATGATCATCTACATGGAACTAACATGTTGTCTCATTTCATCCTCACAACAACTGTGAAGTTTAAGTTAGCCCCACCTTATGGGTAGGGAATGTGAGGCTATCAGGGTAAATTATTTATCCCAGGTTACGTGTTAGAATTAGGAAGAACCTAGTGCTTCAGAATGTGTTCTGAAATATTAAAATGACTCCATTGATGAAGGAGCCATAACAATGCTATTTTAGGTTTTGAAGTGTATTGCTCTTTGTTCCATGCAATTTTGAAATATTTGTTTGCCATGAATTATTTTGTTTTATTTCTAAAAGTAACATAAACATATTACAAGATACTTGGAAAATAGAAAACAGAAAAATAACCCTCTATAATTTCTCTATCAGAATTCAAATCAGATACTCATTTTGATTTTCTTTTCCCCTTTCATTTTCCTATTTGTGGTTGTTGTCTCAGCAGCATTCAACCTTTTTCCATGTCGTTGCTTGGCCACCATAAGTTATTATTTGTAGTGGTTGCACAACGCACAGTGTTTCATCTGGTGAGACCACACTGTAGTATGAGCTGGGAAGGAGGAGAAACAAGATGAATGAATATTTGTTATATGACTTACATTATCTTATTTACCCTCAAAACAACAGCATGGGGTTGACTTTACTAATTTCATAGATAAGTAAATCGAGATGCAGTGAGGGTAAGTGACTTGTCCAAAGTTACACAACTAGTCAGTTGCAGAACCGGCGTCTGTACCTGGATCTGTGTGATTTGCAGGCCATGCTTTTCCACTCTGCTTTCACGATGCCTCCATGTGCCATCTGTTAAATTCTTGTAGCAGCACTACATATTCCAGTCATACACAAAAAGAATGAGGCGAGAGCTTCGAGGGGGTAAAGTGTAAAGTATTAAATGTGAGGTACTGGACTCCATTTTGTATCCATGATATCATTTAGCTGCTACTGCAGCCCTGTAGTATTGCCTGCCTTCTGACCATCATGCTGCCAGTGTTACGGTCTAGAATAACTTGGATGTTTTCAAGTTTTTCATTGTGCTACATATCTCCTTGTTTTTTCCCCATGTTTTGAATTATTTCCTTGCCATGGACACTTAGGATGTCTTCAGTTTCCTTCCACCATAAATTACTATGCCTTGCCCTACTTTTCAGTACCACAGATGACACTACAAGGAACTTGTTGGTCTGTCTGTCCGGAAGCAGAAATTCCTCCCTGATTTCAGGGTAGGCACATAGGTGCCTAATCTGACTGAGCTCTTGAGAAGGGCCACCTCCATCTTCACGCTGGGTAGTGCTGTGCACAAGGAGTTTTATTTTCCTGCATATCTCCATTTGCTTAATGCTGTTCATTTGCCCACGTTTTGTCACTTGGATGTTTGAACTTGCATTTCTTTATCTGTTCATGAGTTTAGGCAGCTCTTGGTGTTCTTACAAGGTTTTGGGTTTCCTTTTCTGTGGGTCCCTGTTATTCTCTGCCTGTTTTCCACTGGGAAATTACTATCTTTTTCTGTTGATTTACAGGTGTTCTTTATTCTAAATATTAATTCCCTTATAGGTTTTATGCTTTGCAAACATCTTTTCTCATTCTGTCATCTGTTTATTTACCTTTTTCCATAGTTTTATTTCTTGAGCAGAAATTTCAAATTTTGAAATGATCATATTCAATCTCTTCTGCCTAATGTTTTATCCTTTTGAAATTTTCTTTTAAGAAGTCCTTCTCCTTAAGAAGGCCACAGAATATTCCCTACATTTTCTTTTACTAATTGTATAGTTTTATCATTCTCAGATAGGTCTGCAATCCATCTGTAGTTCCCTTTTTAGGTGGTAGGTAAGGATCTACTTTACCTTTTTATGTTTCACTCCATAGTCAGTCTGCCTTTTTCTTTAGGATTTAAACTTGAAAATCAAAAACTCTTTTGGGAGATGTTTTAGGGGCCCTTACAGCATTCCATATAGTTAAATTATTTATTAGCAGTACCATTATTTGTGTGCCCTGTGCCCCTGCAACCTCTGTATGGAGTAAGGATCTTGTTTGGGTATGGGGTATCCCAAACACCTAGAACTTAGTGACTGGCATGTGACAGTCACTCAACAGTCTGCAACGGTATTTGTCGAGTGCTAGGTGAACGTAGGCTTTTTTCCTGTAGCTAGTCATTCTAACAAAAAGCTTGGAATCTTTAATAAAACCAGACTAATAACTCTGCTGTTAACCAGCTGTGTTTTCTTGAAGTCATTTTCTTTCCTTCCTCTGTAAACTAATGCCCTGGGTAACCACTATCTCAATTAAGATTATAGGAAGTTTTTATCACCCCAAAAGTTCTTTGTTTTCCTTTGTACTGCCTTCTGCTCCCTTCCATCATTGATTTGCCTACGGTCACTGTGATTAGCTTCGCCTGTTTTAGAATTTTATATGAATGGAAATATATTATTTTCCATGATCAGCTTTTCTTGATCAGCACGTTTTGTGATCTGTTTGCTACGTATATTGGTAGTTCGTTTGTTTTCTTTGCTCAGTAGTATTTCATTGTGTGGATATACCACAATTTTAAACATTTGTTAATCTACTGGAGGAATATTTGAGGTGGTTTTTTAAAAGGGAGATAGGGTCTCACCTGTTAACCAGGATGGAGTGCAGTGGCACAATCTCGACTCACTACAGCCTCAACCTCCTGGGCTTAAGCAGTCCTCCCAATTCAGCCTCTTGAGTAGGTGGGACTACAAGTGTATGCCACCATGCCCGGCTAATTTTTTTTTTTTCTGGTAGAGTTGGGGTTTCTCCATGTTGCCTAGGCTGATCTCGAACTCCTGGGCCTCAGGCGATCTACCCACCTCAGCCTCCTAAAGTGCTGGGACTACAGGTGTGAGCCACCATGCCTGGTTGGTGTTTTCATTAGGAGGCAATTATGGCAAAAGCTACAATATCCTTTCATGTACAGGTGTAGGCATATGTGTTGAGAACTACCTAGGAGTGGAATTGCTAGGTTATGTGATAAGTGTATGTTTAACTTTATTAGAAATGGCAAAACTATTATCCAAAGTGACTATTTTACATTTCCAACTGCAGTGTATGAGAATTCCGAATTTTCCACATTCTCTCCAACACCTGGTATTGTCAGTTTTTAGAAGTTCGAGTCAATCCCTGATTTATACTAGCATCTCGTGGTGGTTGAAATTTGCATTTCCCTGATATAAGCATATTTTAATGTGCTTGTTGACCAGTTGTAAATTCTTTTACATAGTATTCAAATCCTTTGCCCATTTTTTTTATGGAGTTACTTTATTTCAGTATTACTGAAGTGTTACAGAGCTCTCTATATATTCCAGATACAAGGTCACTCACAGACCTGCATATCTAGAGTTCTGGAGGGATGTAATGGAGGAAATGAGGAACAATCAACATTTATAGAGATACTGGCTAAAAAGTTGCTGAAATTATTGAAAGGTACTAATACTCAATCCAGGAAGCCCATTGCAGACCAAATTTAAAATGATATCCACATTTAGCCGTATTGTAAAAACTGCAGTATTTACTATGGGGAAAGAGTAAATCTTAAGTGTAGCCAGTAGATTTTTTTAAGAGACATCATGTACACAGATGTGGTAGTTAGACTCACAAATTGACTTCTGAACTGCAGTACTGGAATCCAAATGACTGTGAAATAGTAGCTTCAATGTGTGTCAAGAGACAGTAACTCTCAGCCTAGATTTTTTTACCTTTCAAGGAGGAGATTCAAATAAAGACTTTTGTAGACAAATACAATCTGAGAGAAGAGAAGTTCTCACTGGCTAACATCAGGCAGAGAAAAATGATCTCAAGTGAAAGTTCTGAAATATAAGAATGAATAATGAGCAAAGACTTGATAAATACGTGTTTAAAATTAAAACATTAACTATAAAAAATAAAAATAATGTTCAAGTTGTGAAAAAAAATCAGGCTAGTGCCACCATAATAGTGATCATTGGCAGTAGAATGGATAGTCGTATATTTCTATAACAGACTATTATACTACAGTAAAAATAAACTATAGCCTCACACATCAATATGGGTTAATTTCAAATACATAATATTAAGAAAGTAATCAAATTACAAAAGAATACATGCAGTATGATTCCATTTCTGTAAACTTCAAAAACAGACAACACTGAACAGCATGTTTTTAAGGGATAGGTATACATAGGGGCCAACAGTATAAAGACACAAAAGGGGAAATGGTGAACACAAAATTCAGGACAGTGGTAACCAGCTTTGGGGGTGAGTGCCACCAGGATGGGCACATTCTAGGAGCTTTTGTCAGAGTCGGTTTCCGCTTTCTTTCCTAACATAGAAGGTGATTTAACTGGTGTTTGTCTTGTTCTTCACACTACACGTATTTTAAAATAATTTCTTATACGTGTAATTTCTGAATTGAAAAATTTAAACCAAGAAGAAGTAAATGGGAGGCATGGAAGTTTGCTGGGGAAAACAGATGACACAGAAGGGTCAGGAAGGTGGGGCATGTAACTGAGAAGGATGAAGTGCTCGGCATTGGCTCACCACTGGTGTACTGTTCCCCGATATGTGTATCTTGGTCACATTCCGGTCTATTGATGACCCACTCCACTGTTTTAGGTAATTCATTTCATTTCAGCAATAATTATCATAATTTAAGTCAACTGTTTCTTTTTGGCTGTTTCTCTGTTCTTCTACTGAAGACTGTGTGTGCCAGATTATCAAAATGCAAAGGATATCTTAGTTACATGGAAATTACATTATTCACATGCTGTTCGCTTCTAAACATTTCTGGTAATACTATGGAAAATTTTTTCTGCTAAGTATTGTTGTAAGTAGAATTCTATTTAGGGTTATCAAGAGGAATTTTATATGGAACTGAAAGAGAAAACCTAGTTATTTAGCTTTTAATTATTTTTCTCCAACAAACTGGATAAAGTATATAATTTTATTATGACCATTTTTTATAATTGAGTTAAAAATGAAAATGGAGGTTTTTAAGATGTGTATGATCTGAAAAGACATATTATAATTTTTAACTTATTTTGAAGGAAAATCCATCAACAAAATTAGTAGGTTATACATCATAAAATTTGGTAATCATTGAAATTTTGTCTTAGAGTTGTGTTTATATAGATTGTGTACTAATATACTAAGAAGCATTGTACAAATAAGGTTAGATTTAGTTTGGGGCTAGTAAATTAATATTAAGAAGAAAAGTATAATATATTTCAAATAGTGGAATTCAATTTTAATATAAAAATTTGAAACATCCTGTTTCATTGTAAGACATTGATGAATTCATATTTTCAACTGCTGGGAAACAGAGAAAAAGGGAAGAGAATGTCTGAAACTGGGGTAAGAGTAAAAGGGGAACTATTAATAGTTCTGCCAGTGCAACATGTAAACGTAGCAGTCCTGGAAGCACAGTCCCCTTTTCGTCATGAAGAAAGAGTGGAAGGTGGAGTGCTTTTAGTTCATGTGTGTGCCCCCGTGCACATTGTATTCATGTATGTGTATCAATACGTATACACGGTATATTTCATTGCAAGTTCTTTTGTTTCAAATATATTTTGGGGGCAATTAGAAAAAAGATATAGAATAGAGTAAGGTTATATATATCAGAAGGGGATGAGCAGGATGAGGAAAAGGAAAACGAAGTTTAGTATATGAAATAGAGCCACAAGTAAGGCTAATATGATATAAGAAAGACTTCTATACCTCTATAAAGCCCAACAGCCTGCCGAGGATGGGTTGCAGATTTGGCTTTCCATTTTCTAGTAGCTAACGGAAAGGAGAAGCCTCAACATTTTAGTAATGTCCATGAAGCAAATCAGTTGCCTAGGTAAAGCATGGCTATTTCTAGTAGTACTAAAACCAGAAAGAAATCTTTAGGGTTTTCAGAAAGCTAACCATTTTCTAATAGTTACAAAGCTCGTGTCAGGTGGCAGAGTGTAGTCCTATGTCTTGAGAAGTCATGGTTGAGATTTCAGAGGCAATTTTAATTGAAATGTTATTGTTATATAATAAACAGTATGCCAAAACAGTACTCTGCTGTTACTTTTACTTTTTTCCAACTACAAAGGAAATTGACTATCAAACTTACAATATATTTCAATTTCAGATGTGAAACAACTACATTATTCTTGAACCTATGGTGATTTTTGCATCATTACACAGATATGTCATTTTCATTAGTTGTATCATTGTTATAAACTGGTAAGTAAGTTTTTAAAAAGTTGGTAAAATTTGGGGATAGGTCTAATTTAATAATGTAAAAAGATTCAAGCAAGCTGTAAAATATATAATTCATAATGACCGAAATTGAAATTTTAAATTAAAAATATTTCCTTTTTATAAAATGGAACCAATGTTAATAAAATAAGTAGTTATATATGTCATAGTAAAAATGTTCTTTGCTCCCCAAATGAAAACTTTGCCTGTTATTTGAAGGGGTACCTAGGTCTCTACCTAGCTTTAAAATAACTAAATGTTTTACTTTACCAGTTTAAATATGGTCACTGAATAAATAGAGATCAAAATCAAAAGTAATTATTTACAGTGTAACATTTGGGGTAATCATAATGGAGAAAAATTTTTAAAGAAAAAGTATAATACCTTTACTATTAACAAAAATATAATTGAAAGGAAGGACTTTTTTGGTTAATCCCCATAAAATCTTTACAGTGTATCTATATTCAGCAAATACGGTAAATTATTTTTAATTCAGAAATAAGGGAAATTAAGACTCAACAGTTTTGCTTAAATAGAAATTATGAAAAGGGTTCATATTTTAGTGTTATGAAAACTAGAATATTTCACCTCTCCTTGTTAGCATTTTTCCTAGATAGTCAGTCACTGGAGGTCCATGATAAGTAGTTCTGTGCATGGTATTTAGACAGTGGGACAGAACTGAAAAGAAGGATTATTACACTCTAGCCTAGGACTTTACAAACAAATAGGTACTTGCATATTGCATGTTCTTTCCACTCCCATGTGAGTGTTTTTATTAACTGTGTGCCATGTATCTGCTTGAAATACAGATTAGAGGGACACAGGCTCTAGGATCATGGTGTCTGGTGGACCACCAATTTCAGATCACCTTTATCAAATCAGGAATTGACATGATTGAAACTGGCCTTTTAGTGTGTATGCGGACCAAGCTCTTTCTAGGTTTGCTTTAAGCATAGCCTTTCAGTATCACAACCTAGTCTGTGTGTTCTTGCCGAGGCTCCCTTTCTTGGTGTGCCTGAATAACAGTTTTTGTCTCCCTGTCTCCATGTGATTGTCAAAAGCTCTCACTTGCCTTTTCCAGAATTGGCAGATACTCCTAAATGAATTCTTTTCTTTGGTTTTTCTAGTTTTCGATGGAAGGATTGATCTGAACAACCCAATAAATTACTCTTGGTAGCAGAACTATCTCTCTCTCTCTCTCTCTCTCTCTCTCTCTCTCTCTCTCCCCCCCCCCCCCCCCCCTCTCTCCCTCTCTCCCTCTCTCCCTGTCTCCCTCTCTCCCTGTCTCCCTCTCTCCCTCTCTCCCTGTCTCCCTCTCTCTCCCCCCCTCCCTCTCTCTCTCTCTCTCCCCCTCTCTCCCCCTCTCTCTCTCCCCCTCTCTCCCCCTCTCTCCCCCTCTCTCCCCCCCTCTCTCCCCCTCTCTCCCCCCCTCTCCCCCCTCCCCTCCCTCCCTCCTTCTCTCTCTCCCTCCCTCTCTGTCTCTTTCTCTCTTTCTTTCTCTGTATGCATGTAAGTATGTATATGCATATATAATTTTAAATCTTATCCTTCTTATATACACTGTGAGCATTTTCTCACACCATTGTTGTTTTTCTTGGAGACAGTGTCGCCTAGGCAGAAATGCAGTGGTGCAATCACAGTTCTCTTGCAGCCTTGACTTTCTGGGCTTAAGTGGAGCTCCCGCGTCAGCCTCCTTCTTTTTTTTTTTTTTTTTTTTTTGAGATGGAGTCTCCCTCTGTCGCCCAGCCTGGAGTGCAGTGGCCGGATCTCAGCTCACTGCAAGCTCCGCCTCCCGGGTTTACGCCATTCTCCTGACTCAGCCTCCGGAGTAGCTGGGACTGCAGGCGCCGCCACCATGCCCAGCTAGTTTTTTTGTATTTTTTTTAGTAGAGACGGGGTTTCACTGTGTTAGCCAGGATGGTCTTGATCTCCTGACCTCGTGATCCGCCCGTCTCGGCCTCCCAAAGTGCTGGGATTACAGGCTTGAGCCACCGCACCCGGCCCAGCCTCCTCCTTAACTGGGACCACAGGTGCATGCCACCATGGTTGGCTAATTTTTAAAATTTTTTTATAGAGATGGGGTCTTACTACGCTGCCCAGCTGGTGTCAAAATCCTGGGCTCAAGTGACCCTCCTGTCTCAGCCTCCTGAAGTGCTGGGATTGTAGGCCTGAGCCACCATGGCCTGCCACAACATTGTTTTTTGGAACATTAATTTTATTAACTGCATAGTATTCTATAAAGTGGATATACTTTAACTTATTTTACTAGTATTAACATTTAGTTACTTTTTTTTAACTATAAAATTTTATGATGTGGGGAACATTTTTTTCTTTTTTTTGAGACAAGGTCTTGTTCTGTCATCCAGGCTGGAATGCAGTGGTGTGATCACAGCTCACTGCAGCCTCGACCTTCTGGGCTCAAGCAGTCCTCCCACCTCAGCCTCCTGAGTAGTTGAGACTACAGGTGTACACTACCATGCCTGGCTAATTAAGAAAATACCTCAGATTTTCTAAAAGGGTCACCACTTCCCTGGCCCATAGGAATGATGAATACACACCATTTCCTTTTCTAAAACACTCTAACAGAGGTTTTGGCAGGGAGAGGAGGGTTTGAGTTAGGGTTAGCTGAGACTACAGACATGTGCTGCCATGCCTGGCTCGTGTGTGTGTGTGTGTGTGTGTCTGTGTATATATTTTTAGAGACAGGGTCTTGCTGTATTGCCCAGGCTGATCTTGAACTGCTGAGCTCAAGTGATCTCCTCACCTTGGCCTCCCAAAGTGCTGAGATTACAGGCATGAGCCACCACTTCTGGCTGGAAACGTTTTTCTGTTAATACGTAGGTCTTGCTCCATCTCAAGTCATTTACTTAGAAATGGAATGGCTGTCAAGTGATAGGGTTATCTGTAAGGTTGTTGGTGTGTGATGCTGGACTGCTTTCTAGAAAGTGCTTTCAATAGCGATGTGTTGAGGGTGACTGTCTTGATGCCTCTTTACCAGCATTGAGAATAATTATTTTAATTATCTTGCTGATTTAAGAGGGAAAAATTGTTTTCCTGTTGTTTTAGTTTCACATTTTTAGAATATAAACTTTTTGTCATATTTGCCATAAATGCTTTTCCTTTTTATTGTTTTCTTTTAATTTACAGAATGGAAATTAGTGATAATTGCTTCAGAGGCAAGAAAAAATGAGTTTCAGATGTTTGTGTCGTAAAGAAATTCAGGCCGGGCGCGGTGGCTCAAGCCTGTAGTCCCAGCACTTTGGGAGGCCGAGACGGGCGGATCACGAGGTCAGAAGATCGAGACCATCCTGGCTAACACGGTGAAACCCCGTCTCTACTAAAAAATACAAAAACTAGCCGGGCGAGGTGGCGGGCGCCTGTAGTCCCAGCTACTCCGGAGGCTGAGGCAGGAGAATGGCCTAAACCCGGGAGGCGGAGCTTGCAGTGAGCTGAGATCCGGCCACTGCACTCCAGCCTGGACGACAGAGCCGGACTCCGTCTCAAAAAAAAAAAAAAAAAAAAAAAAAAAAGAAATTCAACATTTCTAATCTAGTCAGGTATTTTGGATCTCCTCCTGTTATACTTCCATAGCTTTTATACTCATAAAGTCTTTTGACATCAAGATACTAGATCAATATTCATTTAAATTTCTGTGTCAAATTTTATGATTCTGATGTTTTCAGCCCCCTGAGCTAGTACACTGAGCCAGTAGGGGGCCATAAGGTACTGAAATTGGGGGGGCAGTCCTAAGTCTTAAGGTATTTATCCAGATTACCTAGAATACACTTAAAATAAATTTATGATACCATCAACATTGTAAACGGCCTCTAGACTCCACAGTGGTGTGAACCGTTTATGAGGGACGAGAAGACATCACAGGCATTTGTTATGTTTTTCGTTGACAGAAAGCACATCACTGCATTCTGTGGTGATTTGTTCTTCCACTGGTTGTGGCTGTTTTTATACTGTTTTTATTGTGCTCGTTTTCCAATATATTTCAAATGAGATGGCAGAAGTTTCTGAGATTGAATCATTGTTAGAAGGCTTAAAGATAGGTGATTACTTTCTGCAAATTATGACTCATGAGATTCCTTACTTTTGTAAAAATGTTAAATCAGTGGCTGTTACCATGAAATACACAGACACACACACACACACACATTCTATATATTTTATATATATGTATATATTTGCCTTGGAACTTTCAGAATAATCTTGGGGAGGGGAAACAGTGTAGGCTTCTATGGCCTGTGGCTTGGAGGCTCTTGAGTGCTCAGCAACCCATGGAAGCTCACACCCTGGGAGAGAGGGGAGCGCTCTGGGGCGCCAGATGGTGGAAAGTTGTGGGAATGGAGTGGGGTGGGAGAAAATGAGGAAGTTATTGAAAAGTTCAGAGAAATTGAGTGTATACTTAAATATTAGACATTTACATGCCATTTTGTGACTTATGGTATTAAGTGAAATTAGAATAGCGGACTAGAAGGCCACTTATCAGTGTATCTGAAACCCAAATTGCTATGTTCTCTCTTTATTGGAAGAAGAAAAGTTCTCGTTACAGATTAAGCAGTTTACAAGAAAACGAGAGACCTAGAGTATCCTTTACCTGAATACTAGCAAATGTGTTTTCACATGATGCAAACCTGCCTGAGTGATGTTCTAAGAAAATGAATAATGAATTTGACCATTGTTATATTTGAGGTGTCATATAAATCAACCTTCAGAGTTTATTATTAATTCTAGAAAATCTTAAGCCTTATCAAATATACTTGGCCTGTAATGCGTAGTAGGACCCCAGTGCTCCTCTGTTATTCACAGGGTTCTGGCTCAGTTCTAACCTTTGCTTTACTTTTGAAGAAAAATAGGTGTGAATCTCTTCAAACTTATTTCTTAAGAACATAACTATATATATATATTTAAAGAATAGAGTGAGCAGGAAAAAATAAATTCATCAAGTTTAGACATTACTTTATGAGCTTGTATTTCTTGACACAACCGTTATAAATAATGAACACATGTTCTTAGCCCTTAGATGACACTTTTAATATATACTAGATCAGTTCTTCTTTATTCTAATTTACCTAAACTCAAAACTTTCCATCCAGAAAACAAAGTTATTAACTCCTTTGTTATATTCTCAAGGTGCATCAGTATAGGAGGAAGCACCTAGTTTTGCATTGTTGTCATTCATGTGTTCCAGTTGCCACTAATCCTTCAGCCATACCCTTTCCCGACCTTTGTCTCTATGAAAGGGCTCCCTGATTCCAACCTGCTCTTCACGGCAGACATCTTTTTAGTCCCTCAAAGACCAGCGATAGAGAACGAAATGACCAGAATATATCATTTTAACTGACTTCATTTCACTTTGAATTAAGAAAGTTGAGCCCAACATGCTATGACTAACAACAAAGCAGACCTTTTCTTGTGTTGTGTGTTAATCCATGCTCTATGGTTGTTTCTTAGTGGCTAAGAAAACCCATTGTGTGGTGACAGTCTGTGGATAAAAATATATGAAGGAATAATAAAATGCAGTGCCATTAAAAAAAAAACACTTAGCAAACTGGAAAGAAATGTCTTCAATAAAAGTTATGCACCAAAATTCTGTAGCAAGCATCATATTTGCATTTATATTTATCATTTTATAAGATATGTCTACCAATAAGCATCCTCAAGAGTCATGTTTAATGGTGAACTATTATAAGAATCCCCTACAAAATCCAAAACAAGATAAGGATACCCACCATTACTACCTGTGGTGTGTACTTTACTAGAAGTCCTAATCAGCTTGATAAGAAACGAGTCCAATAGAATTTACAGACAAACCTGAAACTAGTCAGAGAGGTAAGCAGATTGCCCAATAAAGACCAGCAACCACCAACCAGGAAATACTATATAAAATAAAATTCCATTTTCAAAAGAAACATTAAAATATCTAGGAAAAACCCAAAAGATATGTAAGAATCTTATGGATAAAAATTATAAAACCATATTAAAGACATAGAAAAATATATAAATAAATGAGCATATGTGCCAATTTCGTCAGTGGATATTCTTACATTGGTTATGGAGCTTTAACTATTTTTGTGGATTTTGGCAAACTAACTTTAAAATCACTGTGGATGAATATGGGACCAAGAAGAGCCATAATGAGTCTGAAAAAGAAGGAGGGGATCTCCCTAAGGCTGGCAAGCTTACGTGGGAGCAGGAAACTTGTATGTTGCTGGAGGAATGGTAGATGGTAGCTACTTTTTTAAAAGTTAAAATAGTCTAGCTAATAGATGCAAACGAAATTCCAAGGGGCATACTGTGGAAAAAAGTCTTCTCTCATCCCTTGTTCCCTGAGCCCCTCTTAGCAGTTTGTGGAAGGAATCAAGCTCTAGAACTCTTTTGTGCATATCAGTTATACAGTGTTTTGAGAAATAGTAGTGTCTTATACCACGATTTTTTAAAAAATGTAATATAGAGCTTATGTTATCTTAACACCTATAACATTGCTTCATTTCTTGTGAAAACTGTATAATAATCCTTGGTACAATTATCAGTTATTTAACCAGTCCCCTAAGATGTATGTTTACATTATTTCTAATTGTTTCTTGCTGCCAGCAATACTAAAATGAATTTCCTTCCTTGTATATGTGTTATTTCACACATGCTGAACAATTGTGTGGTTTTGTTGTCGATATTTAAAGCTGATCCATCTATAGTTTATAGGTACAATCTAAGGTAGGGCTCCATCTCCTTTCCCAGGTTAGATAACCAGTTGTCCCAATGTCCTGCATTGATTAATCAGTCTTTCCACCAATAATGTGAAATGCTACTTTTATTGTAATGAAAATTCCGATTTGTTCATCTTTTTTTTTTGCATCAGTAACATTTCAGAATTTTCTGTACACAAATTCTGTCATTCTATTTCTTCCTGGAAATTTTATTTTTCTTACTGTTGTAAATAATTGAGGTTTGGTCTTCTTTTCAGTCATCTGTCTTTTTGGTTTCTGTATATGAATGCTTTTAATCTTAGTAAATCAGTTTGTACCCAAAGAATTTATTGAACTATATAGTTAATTAAAATTACTTAAAAAAGCATATCAGCTGATTTTTTTGGGTTTTCTAGATACATGATTTGCAAACTCCTTATCAACTTTTATGACGATTTCAATTATGTTGGTTATTACCTTTTCAGAGTGTTAAGGAAAAGTGACAGCCACAGACATCTTTGAATATTCTTGATTAAGTTAAGGAAGTATTTACTCATTCTTGTTTTGTTAGGGGCTAGGTGTTGAATTTTACTAAATGCCTTTCAACATGTATCAAAATCTTCATGATAATTTATTTTTGACCTGTTAATGTAGTAAATCATATTTTTACATTTCTTCATATTAAATCTTCAGTTCCTAGAATTAGTATATTATTTTGACATTTGAATATATTAATATTTATATACAATATTAGATTATATTCAAATATTTTATGTAGGATTTTTATATCAGTATTTCTATGGGTCACTGATTTTCTTTGTCTATGCTATTTTGTGGGGTTTTCTTATTACATGCTAAATTCCTTGCTTTCCTATGATTGTGCACTGGAAGAGTTTGAGTCTCATTGGAGTTACCTGGTCATTATAAGTTTCACAGAAGTAACTTATGAATATGTCCGTAGCTGATGTTTTTCTGGGTAAGCTCTTTGCAAACTTCCTCTATTTATTTCTTTGGAAATTGACCTTTTAAAGGTTCTGTTTTATTCTGTGTTCAGGTTTTGGTCATTTATATTTTCTTATAAAATCATAGTGTTTATATTTTTGCACAGAACTGAACAAAGTAGTTGCTTGTATTTTAATTTCCTTTTTATATATAGGTGTCTCCCTGTAGCATTTTTTGTGTATGTTTGTGCTTTGTGTCTTCATTATTGATTAGATTAGGTAATGATAACTCTTTTATTTTTCCCTAAAGAAGGAGTTCTTGGGCCAGGCATGGTAGCTTATGCCTGTAATCCTAGCACTTTGAGAGGCTGAGGTGGGAGGATCACTTGAGGCTGGGAGTTTGAGACCAGCCTGGGCAACATAGTGAGACCCTGTCTCTACAAAAAATTAAAAAGTTACCCAGGTGTGATGGTGTGTGGCTTGTAGTCCCAGCTTCTCAGGAGGCTGAGGTGGGAGGAGCACTTGAGCACAGGAGGTCAAGGCTGCAGTGAGCCATGATTGTGCTATTGTACTCCAGCCTGGGTGGCAGAGTGAGACCCTGTATCAAAAAAAAAAAAAAAAAAAAAACGGAGTTCCTGGATTCTACAAATTTTCTTTTTTAACAGAATTGCTTTAGCTTTTCATTTAGATCTTCTGTAATTTTTCAGTAACTTTTTTTTGACTCAGTGGTTGTTTATGAGGGTTTTCTGGTTTTGTATTAATATCTGATTTAATTTCACCATGATTAACAATGGCGTGTATCACTTTTGGAATCTCTTCAAGTCATCTTTGTGGTGATTTTGTGGTCAGTTATGTATGTCTTCTGGACCTGTTAAAGGTATTGTTTTGGTGTCAGGATAAATCAATATACCCGTCTTAAGGTGTTTTTTTGTTTGTTTGTTTCAGAATAAATCAACTAGATAAATAATCAATAAATAAAAAATCAGGCTGGGCGCAGTGGCTCATGCCTGTAATCCCAGCACTTTGGGAGGCCGAGATGGGCAGATCAGCTGAGGTCAGGAGTTCAAGACTAGCCTGACCAACATGGTGAAACCCCATCTCTACTAAAAATACAAAAATTGGCCAGCACCTGTAGTCCCAGTTTGGGAGGCTGAGGCAGGAGAATCACTTGAACCCAGGAGGCAGAGGTTGCAGTGAGCTGAGATCATGCCACTGTGCTCCAGCCTGGACAACAGAGTGAGATTACATCTCAAAAATAATAAATCAATAGCTCTGTCTTATTAGTTAGTTCTTCTATAGCCATACTTAGTTTTTTGTCCAGTTGATTTTTTTTGTGTGTGAACTGAGAGAAGTGAATTAAAATCTCACAATTTTATATTTCTGTCAATATTTCTTTTATTTCCTATAGTTGTTTGCATTATAACTATGCTCTGTTTGTCTTTTTTAAGAATGATTTTTGCCTTGTTTTCCAAATCCTATACATTTCCATCTTGACCCCTGCTTCATTTAGATAGCATTTTTATGATATGCCTTTGCCCATTTGTTTACACTCTTTCTGAGTCACTATTTTTAAATTGTTGAGTTTAGCCCATTTGTATTTATTAAAAAGAGAAACATGTCTGGTTTTGGTCTTCTCATACATAATATGCCTTCTGTTTTTATCATTTTGTTTTATCACTACGTAATACATTTTCTATGGGTTTCTTCAGGTAGCTTAGAAATGTTTTTTGTTTTAAGGGTGATGTTTATATATTTGGATAGTGCACTCAGTCCCTGAGATAGTTATTCCTGACTCTGCACTGTGAGCGTCAAGGACATTAGCACATTTTCCCCTTCAACATTGCTTTTTTGTCAATGCAGTTAATCGAAGGACTAAGACAGAAAGAGAGGTGGGAATTATGATCGGACCACAGAACGCTGGCCCTGACAATGGCAACGTCTGTAGCAATGAGGCGGGGAAGGAAGAAGGTGGGAGCTAATCCAAACATACTGGTTTTGTCACCTTTATTTCCTTGAGGACTTACGAGGCATTACTCCCCTGACTTCTAGCATGGAATGTTTCTCTGGAGAAGTCTGAGGCCAGTCTGATTTAGCTCATGCTATGTTTTTTATCTGGATATCCAAAGATCTCTTTGAAGTTTAGTGGTTCACTGGAGATGCAGATAGATACATTGACATTGATATGTGTGTGTTTGTGTGTGTATAAAGAGAGAGCAATCAGTGTTGAGGTTTGGAGGAGAATGGAAAATGGCACAAATCCAACTTTATAAAACTTATTTCTGTATTAAACAGAAAAGATACAAAGCAGATATGCCAAGTATTAACATCAGTTGAATGTAATTGGTGAATCTACATTCAATCTACAATAAGGGAATCTACAATAAGGGAATCTGCAATATTATTCTCTGTGATCCAGGGCGTGTTGGAAATATTTCACTTTTTTGTTTTTAAAAAATATTTTGTAACTATAAATCAGGGAATGTTTGCGTGCTTCAGTGACTCAAAATATGTTTCACTGAAAATCACATTTTTGCTTGATTGATCACAACATGCATCCATGTTTTCCTTATATGTTTACAAGCTCTCATGTAATTTCTAAATTTTCTCTGGTGTCATTTCCTAAATTTTGAGTAAAAGTATTACAAAATATGTTTGTAATTCTAAAGTCCTATGGTTGGGGATTATAAAATTCTAAATGTAGAATCTGTAGAGTAGAAGTTAGTGGTAATTGCTCCAGAGGCTAAAACTAAATGGGATGTTTGACTACAATCTCTTAAGTGATTTATATTTGCTGATTTGGAACTATTTTGAACATATCTTGGTCTAATCATTACAGAATAGAATTTGAGTTTAAAATAGCATGATAATTAGAAGAGTTGAGTATTGAAGACTTTTCCTTTTCTGTTTATCGTGTTCTTTATCTTGTTCTTTATCTCAACAGGACTCTCATAAATACAAGTCATAATGAAAGAAATTACCTCCATTTTCTTATTTTCATTCATTTTTAGTTTTCAGTACTGAAAGATTTTTAAATGTGTTTTTCCTTTGTGTTAGGTATATGTCTCGAGTCCACGGTATGCATCCTAAAGAGACCACCCGTCAGCTGAGCTTAGCTGTGAAAGATGGTCTTATTGTCGAAACTCTAACAGTGGGCTGCAAAGGTTCAAAAGCTGGTATTGAACAAGAAGGATATTGGTTGCCAGGAGATGAGATTGTAAGTACATTTTGTTTGATAAACATAGAGATGTGAACTTTTAGCTTTTAAACATTATTTAGATATAACCTATAGAAAATCATCTTCAGAAGTTTAATATTTCATTTTAACATTTTTATCAACATTAAGGCTCTACATTGGTAATATGGTTACTTTCCTTACTAATTATTTAGGAGATGACTTGCTTTTACAAAGAACCTACTTCTCTATATATTACCTTGAATCTAAAAAATAAAGCAAACCAAAGCTCTTTTGATGTACCCACACTTCATGGCATTCCTGTTTTCTTCAATAAATATTAGCAAAAAAATTTTCCATGCCAGATAATATTGATGCCATCTACACAGATAGAAGGAGATGAACTGTCTTCCTAGGGAAACAGTCTCGGTTCAGGTGGGATGAAGGCAGGCTTCAGTAGGGATTTTGTGGCAGAGTACAGGTTCCAAACGTTAAGTTCCCCTGGCCAGTGCCTACATTGACTAATGACAATTGCAGGTTTTGTGTACTGGAACAGAAATCAAACAGGAAAGACAGAACATTAATTCTCTTTACATTTTTACCTAGTTCTCACTTTGACTCCTCTTTTAAATGTTGATATTTTAATCTTCTAATTCCTTCCATTATGTACCTTTAAACTGAGAGGCACATCTTGAAGTACATTTTTTTCTTATGTAAAGATTGATTTCATGTGTAATATTTCTATCTTCTTACCTTATTTTATTTTGCTATTTCTAATACCTTGATTAAAAATGTCTTAATTTTTACAAGGGAACATCGTTTAAGATGATAGGTTTCAAATGTAGCAGCTGTGGCCAGGTGGCTCATGCTATAGTCCTCGCACTTGGAAGGCTAAAGCAGGAGGGTCACTTGAGCCCAGGAGTTACACACCAGCCTGGGCAACATAGTCCCCATCTCTACAAAAAATAAAATAAAATAAAATAGAATAAAATAAAATACACAACCCCATCTCTACCAAAAAAAATTAAAAATTAGCTGGATGTGGTGTCACGTGCCTGTAGTACCAGATGCCCAGGAGGCTGAGTTGGGAGGATCACTTGAGCCCAGGAGTTGAGGACTGCAGTGAGCTATGGTCATGCCACTACTGTACTGTAGCCTGGGCGGCAGACCAAGACCCTGTCTCTTAAAAAGAAAAAAAAATCTATCTGTAGATAGAGATAGACATACCCCTTTCAACCTCTTTCAAAAATCTATCTTTTTATAGACTTACTTTTTGAAAGGGATAGATTTAGTAATTGAATACTTTGAGAGTGTTTTATCATAAATTCTCTAAAATCTAAAATTATAAAAATGACATAGAATCTTATAATTGGTTCTTTGTGGAAAAATCTTCCAAAAAGTTTGAGTTTATTTTCTTTTCTGGCTCTACAGCAGATGAGCCAACAAACATACTAACGTGTGAAGCCTGACAGCAGTAAACTAACTAGCACAGTGCCTGTGGGGAGGTGGTTTACAGCAACAGCTCTGATAAGTTATGAACTTAGAAAAGCTGTTCACTTTTTTAACTTTGTTTTTGTCAATTTAATCTGCACCTTCAAAGCTTCAGGAAAGAAAATTCACATTTTCCAGCAACAGAAAACATGGAAGAAAAAATCTTTACTTTCACTGGTGTAATTTCATTTGTGCACTGGAAGTATTCTTGAAAAGTTAAGTGGAAATCTTTATATAAGAACAGTTTTTCTATTGAGTTTCCTTACAGAAAAGTAAAGCTTTGCTGCCAGTGAAGAAACTTAGGGTGCCAAAACATAATAAAAATAATGTCAAGTGGTATCAATCTGTTGCCTCAGGTATTTAAAGGAAGGCCATTAATTGTTGATACCTTATTATATACTCAGAATAATCCAGATAATGTAAAATTTCTAATCTTAAAACACTTAGGAATTTATAGACAGTATAGAAGACTATACTGATAATTTCCAAGATTTGTATAGTAATTAACTAACAGTAAGTGCAACTTAATCTATAGGATTTTGGTTTATGGATCATATGTACATTTTTTCAGAAAAGCGATTTTATTTCTCTTTCCTGTTTAGATTGGTACTTTTCCATATGCTTTCTTCCTCCCCAAGTTGAACTTTTTTTGTTTAATTCAACAAGTCGTTAATGAGCACGTTATATTTTTACCACTATATTAGGTCCTATGTTCTAATTTTTATTTTTATATGTTGTTCTTGCATATATTTATAGAATCATCCTTTTTTCTTCTGTCTAGATGAAATATTATATGTAAACCAAACATATAGTATGCAGGTTTAATTCTGGTTCTTTCTCACAAACATTTTTATTCTAAATATGGCTGTATAATTTAAGCACAACTGAATATATCAAAATTGTGCCTGGTTTATAAAATATGTAAATATTTAAAATTCAGAGGTAATGTAGTTTATTAGAAAGAGGTAAGATCTCATATGTCACAAACAAACAGGGGTTTCAGATCCAATTCAAGCCTTTATTTAGTTATGCAACCTTGAGGAAATTTCTTAGCTTCTGATCCTCAGCCCTCAGCCGTCATATGGGCATATTAAGATCTATTTCATTTGATTGTTTGAAGGATTAAAGGAGATTATCTACATAAATTATATAACCAGGTACTCAAAGCAGGTATTTGACCAATGAATAAATATGCTTACAACAAAAAAATGCCTGTGTGTAATATAGTAAAAGCACATTAGTTTCCTACTAATCATACAAAAATTCTAAATAGGGTCTTTTTACTTTTCAACCTGTATTCTCAAACACAAGACTTGTAAAGAGGTTTTCCATGAGAACACTGGATCTTTATTTAAAGTGTAACTCTAAAATAATGAGACAAATTATATGTGTATTTTGTTACCTTGGCTGGGGTCCCACTTGGCTGCTCAGCAGCTGTCCATGTGCCACAGTTTTCATGCCCTGATGACACTCTAGGAGGACATGTAATTGTTTCCCACTAGGCACAGCACATGTATCTTGTCCTGACCAGCTTTGTGTACTTTTTTTAATGTATGGCCAGTGTGTGGAGGCCATTGCAGATTGGGGTGCCAGATGTGAACTGTGCAATTTAGGAAGCCCCATCCACATCACAGACATTGTGTATTTGCCTATTTATTCAACAGTGCATTTGTTCTAATAAACGAACATACAACAAGAGTGTCTTGTAGAAGGGCCATCTTTTCTAGTTTACACTTGGTGTTCTGTGCGCTAATGATTGTCCTGCATGCCAGCGTTTGAGTCTGGGGCCCATGCTTTATAGTTTTACCACCTTGTATATAGGATGAATCACCTTGATGTCTCTAAAAACTTAACTTTTTAAATTGAAAGATGTATGTTGTTATTTATCCATCAAGAAAGGAACACGACAAGTAGATGTGTATGACCTTAGGAAGGGAAGGCGTAGGATGTTTTTGGTTATCTATTTTTAAACCTTTAAGTCAAAGTTACAAATGTTCTTAACTTAGGCAGTTCTGTTATTTTTTAAATGGGTGGTAAAGCTCTTTTTTTTCCTTTTGTTATCTCTAAAAATTGCTGTAAACTCAGGTGGGGAAAAGGTGTATTTATCTTGATAAGTCCCACAAGTTATATCTCCTGAGATACTTTGTATCAGCAAGGAGTCTGGACTCTTGTCTCCAATTCCACAATTCTGTTGATAAAGAGAAGGTAGACAAAAGTGTAGTTTTCTCTATGCTGCCTATTATTGATGGAATTTAAAAGTCAGAGTTTGTTGATGTTACATTTTTATTTCACCTCTGCTACTTTTTTCAATGCTTATTTTTAAAAATTGGAAACAATTGAGAAATATGCATATATTGAACAAGATTATTTTTATCAAATCTAGCACTCATGTAACAAAAGCCTAACTATAATATGTCAGGATATAGTTATAAATAATCCAAGTGCAAGCCTGTATATCTAAGGCCAAGATAGTGACCTCATGGTGCTGAGATTCCTTCTTCTAGACTGCAGTTAATTTAGGCATTTTGGGATGCTGATCTCAGTCACCGTTTGCAACCCTCCACATAAGTGATTATTCATTTGGAGAAACTGTGGTAAAATTAGGTAATAGATAAGTATCTTCGTGGTAATGTTTTAAATAATGACCACATGAAATGTTAGAATGAAAAAGTAATTATTTAAAGTATGTCCACTCCCACTTTTAAACGGTTTGCTCAAATATTAGTCAAGCAAACAGAAGTATATGTACCGAGGAGCCAGGTGTGATGGCACACACCTGTAGTCCCAGCTACTTGGGAGGCTGTGGCAGGAAGATTGCTTGAGCACAAGAGTTTGAGTCTAGCCTGGGCAGCATAGCAAGACTTGTCTCTTAAGAAAGTAAATGCATAAAAAAGTGTGTGTGCCAACTAGTTTTTAAAATGACAAACTACACTCTTGTAAATTTTCTATGGACATCTCACACTTTCAGATTGGTCTGTCATTACCATTTACTCATAGGGTCCACATAATTCATTTAAAGGTATTTTCATAAGCTTTTAAAATGATATTGGAAAAAGACTGTAAGACCAGGGCACTGAGTGAAATTTTGTGATATGTGGTCATTCAATGTTTTGTTATTTCAAGACTTTTTTCTTTTGCTTGTTTAAAAGAAATGCTGTATGTCCTTGTAGGCTCATAGCTTACTTCATCTGCTTGCTCTAGAGAAAGACACGTGAATGGCTACACTAAACCCATATTTCTTCACAGTATTTCACCACCTTTATTTGTAAAATGTGAGAAGTGTGTTTCTTGGACAGAATTTTACCATTTGCTGAGCTAAGTTACATTTGGTATTTAGTAGCTTTCTGTGATAAATATAACTTAATATCTTACAAATTACACTCTTAAGCAATAAGATACTCATAAAGATGAGAAGGTCTTAGCAAAGTCTTTAATAGAGTAAGGCAGGTCACCTTAAATTATGAATCATTTGCAGATAAAGCATATCAAATACGTTATTTGAAATTGAGGCAGTGTTAATTTTGTGACTTCCAACTTTATATACAGCCCTCAGCACAAAGCTAGGATATTATTTGACAGATGCTTTTGATCTCACATTTAATAATTTAGTCAAAAGTGTTGAGGATGACTTAAAAATATTAAAAAGTGATGTTTGCTGTAAAACTGCTTCTCCCTTTACTTAGCTGCCATATTTGGTCTCACAGTTTCATTTCCTTGTCATAGTTAATGCCAGGACAAAACCAATGTATGAGTTTAGGAACCACAGCTGACACTTTTGGTTAAAGTCCTTCTGCCAGTTTGTGTTGCTGCTTGTGACTCGAGCAGCTGCGCACAGGAACTCTGGTGTTGCTTCTGTGTCCTGCTTCTATTTGAGAACCTTCTTTTCACATGCTCCAGTTGGTACTGCCTGTGAGCAGGATCTCATACTACTTTTAAATAGGCCTGGGGGGCATCTTTTTTTTTTTTTTTTTGAGAGAGGGTCTCCCTTTGTCACCCAGGCTGGAGTGCAGTGGCACAGTCACGGTTCACTACAGCCTTGACCTCCTGGCCTCAAGCAATCCTCCTGCCTCAGCCTCCAAAGTAGCTGGGACTACAGGCATGTGCTACCACACCCAGCTAATTTTTTCATTTTTTTGTAGAGACAGGGTCTTGCTATGTTGCCTAGGGTGGTCTCGAACTCCTGGCTTCGAGTGATCCTTCTGCCTCAGTGACCCAAAGTGCTGGGATTGCAGGCATGAGCCACCATGCCTATATCTTTTTAAATGAAAAGGTAGAATTCTATATCTTTTGCTTTTTCTCATTTAAGGCTTTTGACACATATTTTAAAACATAATTAATGAAAATACATATTATCTGGCTTCTTAAAGAGATTAACCTATTATGTTGGGGATAAACAAACTTAAATCTTAATTTACAGAGGGCCAAGATAGACACTTCTTTTCTGTCATCATCTGTTCTTCCCACCTCAAAATGCCCAGTCTAAAAAAAGTTTCGGGTTATATTTCTCTTGAAATTTAGCTTAGCTCACATCTTTTAGATAAGAGATAGGATTGGAATTTATGGCTTTATTCTTCGGAACTACCACCATAAGCAGCCATGGCAAGCAGGGGCTCCCTTGCATTGTTCTTGAGAAAAATACTAAGTGAGGCTGTATTCAAACTGAGCCTGACTCCCCCAACCCCTGCAACCCTTTTATATATATATGGCATATTACAGTAAGAATTCCTTTTTAAAGTTTTAGGTCTTTATCTTTTTCTTGATATAATTACAGTTATAATAGTTGTCGTAAATTAATCATATGTTTTAAGTGCCCTTAGTGCCAAATTTGATACCCCTTGGATACTGTTGATCTATTTAATATGAAATATACCTTTTGTTAATTTTTATGGATAGGTGTATATGTTTATGAGGTGTGAAATATAACTTATTCTGTTTGTTACTTACTTGCAGAACCACATATTTCTTCCAAATGTCCATTCCCTATCTTAGTTACAAAAATATAATCATTTACCAAGTTAAGTATTGGTGATTATTAGAAATCATTTATACTGTGGTTCTATGTGCATTTAAACTATAATATACTTAGAAATTATTCTTGCTTTGGTAAAAGAATTTCCTTCTTATTCAATAGGGTTTTTTGGGTCATGCTGTCTTATTATACTCTTTTAGGTTTATTATGATTGTGTGTGTATATGTTTCTTTTTCTTTTTCCTTCTGTCTAAATTCTGTTGCACTGAGCAACGTTGTAATATTTTTATTTTAAATATAAGTAATATTTAAAATTACTGGAAATATGTAACCATCAGATTCTTATCTCCTAATCTCCTAATGATTAACAGAATTTGTTAATTAAGCTAAACCTAGAATTGTAGAGAATTATTTTTACATTGCATCTACATTAAAATGCTATCTCAAACACACATACTTGGTTGTGTAATATTTATCTACTCAGTAGAAAGAGGAAATTACTTTAAAAATTGCTTTTGGATTATTGATGAGAGTGGATTATACTTTAGAACACTTTATTCGAACAGTTCTTCCACATATCTCCCTTCTGACTTGACTGAGCAACTCTTTCTGTGCTTCGGTTTGGTCTCTAAACCAGAGTTAATATTTCTTGCTCTGTCTAGCATATAGAAGCGTTGTGGGCTGGGCGCAGTAGCTCACACCTGTAATCCTAGCACTTTGGGCGGATTGCCCAAGCTCAGGAGTTTGAGATCAGCCTGGGCAACATGACGAAATCCTGTCTGTACTACAAACACAAAAAATTATCTGGGTGTGGTGGCGCATGCCTGTAATTCCAGCTACTCGGGAAGCTGAGACTCGAGAATTCCTGGAACCCGGGAGGCAGAGGTTGCAGTGAGCCAAGATTTCGCCATTGCACTCCAGCCTGGATGACAGAGTGAAATTCTGTCTTAAAAAAAAAAAAAAAAAAAAAAAAAAAAAAAAGGTGTGAAATACAGATGTAATAATGAATTTTAAAATGCCTAGCAAAGAAATGTGCACATATATATATAAAATTATAAGCATGTTATATCATTTTGTGACTTGGTCAGTTCTTGTTCTGTGCACTGAGTAGATAATAATAATAAGAACACTTCCTGGGTGCTCACATTGTGCCAGGCACTCCTGTAAGGACTGTCTGTGTATTAACTCATTTGATTCATAGAAAAACCGTGTAGACTGGGTACTATCATTTTGTTAATTATACAGATAGAAAATGACACACAGAGAAGATAAGCATTCTGCCCGAGATTATACAACTGCGAATGCCAGGGCCAGGATTTGAACCAATCTAGCTCTAGAGTCTTAACCAAATGCTATATGAATGACAGAGGCTTAGATCAATAGGCTACTGTTAGAGGTGGATTTTTCTACTAGATTCTGAGGACAGCCTGTATAAATTTCATGTTCTGGTGAGGTTGACTTGACCACACTCACATTCATCATTTCCGATTTTTAAAGAATCCAGTGTGATCCAGTTTTAATAAGACATGCATTCATGTCTTGTGCAAGTTTATAATGGCGCAGAATTTATTAGCAAAATATTTTTCTAATATCATTATGGTTTTCATGGTACATTGGGGAGAGATTTTCTCTATGTCCATTTGTAGCTTTTGTGTTGGTTAGTTGAAAAGTTTCCTCTACAACTAGTAATGACTCTTTATGTTTGCATGCTTCTGTCTTTTCATTATTGATTAGCACATTGATAGATTATCAGTTAGTATCATCTGTAAAATAGTATACATCATATAGGAAATAATGAACAGTCTGACCCTGTGTGAAGCCCCTTTAGCCCTGTGTATTGCCTGACATTTAGCAAAGTTAAGTAGTGAGACCAAGATTAGTTTGTTTTATTTTGAAAGGCCTACAGTATGCAGCCTTTCTCCAGGACAGCAGCCCCAAACAAGGCGAACTAATTTTGCACTATGTTATTTTACTGTAATTCTGCTTTATTTTTTGTATTATATTTCTCTTTTACCTTAGGCTAGCTTAGTTAACTCTTGCTAGATTCGTTTGGTAAAACCATACTATCTTTACATGGCTTCTAGTTTTGAATTTTGTGCTGGTAGGTTTGCTATTTAAAAGCTTTCATGTTTTGAATTGGCATTTCACATATGCTGTTACTCAGGCTATCTCTAGAGTAGCTGATGACATCTGGGGGAATCCAGTGAAAATGTAAACCTAGGGTTTTTGACATACATGTCTGAGTGCTAGTCAAAAAGCATTATGTAAAGGATTTCTGTTTACCAAAAGACAAATTGTAGGCAGCCTGTCCTGTAATGAACATGCCTGTATGATTCATACCTCAGGAAAATATTTCCTGTGTTCAGAGTCTAATAACTTTTGAACTTGATTTTGCATGTTTTGCATATTCTGAACAGCTATTGCCATGATTAAAAGAATGGACAGCACTGCTGTCCCAGCCCATACTTTCTGTCTGAGAATGGAGCTGGTTATATGCCATCGTATAAACATGTCCAGATGTTTCTCTTTTACTTCATTTGAGTTATGCTTTCATTTCTATAATTGGTTATGAAAAACTAGGTCAAGAATTAAACACCCTATCAAAGAAAGACCCATTTTTATCTTCATTTCATGGGTGGATGGGGAAAGAGTAGGGATGCAAAGAGGTAAAGGTAATGTGGAGAGGCCAGAGGTATGCACAGGAATTACACTCTTGCTTCCTTTTGTTAATTAACCTAGTAAGTACTAGAATATTTTGCCCAGCACATGAAGATGAATTAATGTAAAAAATTCAAGTAATGAGAGATGGCAATTTCTCTTTTTAATATTGAGTCAAATATAAGCCACCAAAATCCCTTAGGATGTTTTTAAAACAGCTATGAGTGTGAAGAAAATATCCTGAAATATTTTGTCCTAAATTTGGAAAGAGTACTGTTAATTAAAAGTAGAATATCTTATTTCCACCAAAACCTAATTTGTCAATGATTTTTAACATAATAATTGATAAATTGAAATAGCTAAAATGCAGCTTACATATGAGCCCATCTCAAATGGATACACCAAGGATGACGGTTTTAATACAGCCAAGCACCATACACATATATTGTTGTCGGTGTGATGCCATTGTGCCCAACTTTGTGGAGTACGTTATTTCCTGCCATGTGCAATCAGGGTTTTGTGTAAAAATCAGTATTTTAAGATTCCAGCCCAACTGAAATTACCCTACCAAAGGAAGTTTGTGGAGTGTATACATCTGTAGCAAATAACTAAAAATGGTCTTTGTCTTTTTCTTTATTACTTTGGTCAACACAGACTGCCAATTTCTTAATAAAAAGCAAACCAGAAAGTTTACATTTCTGCAGGATTTACTACTGCACTCTAGCCATGACTCTGGATGTGGGTTGGAAGACATGAATTTTTGGACATTCATGTACCTCTTCTCTTTCGAAGGATTGGGTAGTCCTTCGTATCTGGCACTCAGACATGGTCAAGCAGTAACACGTTTGAACCTAGTGTCCAAAGAAGTTGCTGCTTATGGAGTGAGTGCTGCATGGAAGCCCATTTATTGGGGGAGTATTGACATCAGAGAAAACAGTAAAGCTGTTCCACCTTGGAAACAGTATTGATAACAATTTATAGAAATAAAATTGATGGTGGAACCCAAATTTGGAATGTCACGGTCCCTACTGGAAGTGGCCCTGTTTATACTAACTGTGGACTTTACCCTTGTTCATTCGGTTACCACATCTACAAATAAAGTTGAAAATTAACCCATCACTCTTAGCATAAATATATTTTAAGAAAAGCTAAGAGTAATATTTATAAATAATGAATTCTAAATTCAGAGAACTTCTAACACTCTTGTTGTGTATATTTAAAGGGTATTAGCTGTACAAAAAAAAAGATGTCAAAAATAAGAATATGTTGAAGAATGCCTGTGTGCCTGCAGTCGTGTTCTTTTATTTCTAGGAATAGCCCCAGTCAGGAAACAAGCCTACTTCCTTTTTGTTTTCTGTGGTAATCTCCTTTGGATAATGTGATTAAACCTTTAGTTTCACAGTTTCAATTTATTTTTCTAAATTCAACAGCTCTGAAAATCTGACATCCTGTCAGAACACGGACATTCTGATTAATGGTTATTTTCAATAAAACATCCAGTGCCACAGATGAGAAGATAAGAATAGTGAGCATCACCACCTATTACTATTCTCTCTGTTCCCACGGTGTGTCAAGGACTGTTATATACATATATTTAAAGCAGAGCAAAACAAAGGTTTGTTTATTTGAAATACAAAGCTATAGGTTGGTTTGGGATTCTCAGTTTACTAAAGAAATTATTCCTTAGATTATATTTCAAAATGAAAGATAATATTAGAACTGGAGTTGGCTTTGGACTTATTTCATTTTGGACTGGTTTTGCTATCAGATTATCTTAAGATATTTCTGAATATTACCACTGTTTAGGAAAGATTTTAAAATTTAAAGCAGCAACTTTCTAGGTATTTTCCCTCTTGTTTTAACACAGTAAATGTCTTTAAATTGTTTATGATGCCTAACTGCTGATGGACATTTAGTTTCAATTTTGTTCTTAGTCATTGCAGATATTGACAAAATGTCATACAAAACTATTTTGTATTTTTTGTAGGACTGGGAAACAGAAAATCATGACTGGTATTGTTTTGAATGCCATTTGCCTGGAGAGGTGTTGATATGTGACCTGTGTTTTCGTGTGTATCATTCCAAGTGTTTGTCTGATGAGTTCAGGCTTAGAGACAGCAGTAGTCCCTGGCAGTGCCCAGTTTGCAGGGTGAGTACCTATGAGCTTTCCTGTGCTGGTTAGAGGGTTGGAATTATTTCATAATAGCTTCAAAAAGATATCCCAGGTGGTCTTGCCAGGTGAATGGATAAAGGACTGGAGGGTGGGGGTTATCTAATGAAATGATGATACTCATAAATGGACATCACAGAACACATATACCGTATTTCAGGGTGTGGATTTAGAAAGTTTTAATCATGTAAAAATATATCGTCTCCCCTTCCCTTACCTGCCTCTGGCTTATGTGACTACTTTAATGGATGGCCTTTGGACATCAGAAATACGAAAGCTACTAACATCTGTTCAATAACTACTTTGTAATAAACTGTACAATTTATGGTATTCAGGAAACAGTTAGCAAAAGGCAGGTTGTTGGGGGCATTCTTTAGCTATTTCCCATTTTATATCCATGTAATGTTGCCTTTATTTTTGTCATGAGTTTTTTTTTTTTTTTTTTTTTTTTTTTTTGCTTATATTTTACTTGGAGGGTGGAGGGATGAGACATCGTGTATAAAGAATTCTAATTATTTTTTTAAAGTAAAATGAAATTGCCCTGTAGGTAAACTAGGTACTTTCCACAATTACTTTTATTCATTGATCCCACTGAGGAATATACATACTGTGATTGTTAGTTGCAGAATGTGGTATGTATGTGTATACGAGTGATATGTGGTGACTGAATATTACATATGGCATTGATGGTAATAAGGAATTATTTGATTGCAACCTGTATTATTTTATACTTAACTATTAAAATACTTATTTGAAACCATGCACATTGTCAGGATTACTCATGATGATTTCCAGTTTGTGAATATGCTTTATAATAACTTGTGTAATTTAAATATTTCTTTGCTTTTTCAAAAAACATTTTTTCATAGTATTTTCCCTCTTTGGCATCAGTCAAAAATTTCCTACTAGCATGATGAGCAAACCACAGTATATGTTCTAGTCTTCTAACTGTGGCTTTGTATTGCCTAAGTGTACTTAACGTTGCTATGTACATATTCAACAGGCAGTTGGGAGAGCATTTTAAAAAATGTTTAATGATGACTTGCCACTCAAATGCCTAAGTGCCAAATAAGTAATGTCAGTTCCCTAAGTCTGAGTAAATCAGTGTCAATATGTAGACCTTCTCTCTGAAGTCCACAAGAATGTCTGTAAGAAATTAGTGTAAGTGGTGCTCTGAGTTTCACAATTTTGAGCAAAGGAGCTGTATTAATATTCATATTTTATTCTCTTGTGGATTTGGATTGTACATTTTAAAAGCAAATATACATCTTCTGTTTTCTGGTAAAAGTTTACCCTAGGGGAAGTAAAAAATCAATGAGATTTAAAAAAAGAGGCAATGTTACTGGTCAAATGGGGATCCTAATGTGGACGCAGGAATTGGAAATACAGCTCTGAGGAGTATGTCTGTGTCTCTACAGCCGTTGCTCTTTTGTATTTAATATTCTTATTTTCATAGTAAATAGCTTAAACGAAAATACTGGGACTTCTAAGGGCAGGTTAAGCTTCTTTGTAGATATTTTATATTTCTTATGGTAAGAATGGGAATCGAACAGTTATTATCCCCTTGCAGAAAATGTTTAATACTTCTTCCGTCAGAAAATGTTTAATACTTCTTCCGTCAGAAAGTGTTTAATACTTCTTCCGTCAGAAAGTGTTTAATACTTCTTCCGTCAGAAAGTGTTTAATACTTCTTCCGTCAGAAAGTGTTTAATACTTCTTCCGTCAGAACTCATTATCACGTTGTCTGATTCCGTGCTGTGTTTCCTTTATTTATTTATTTATTTATTTATTTTTGAGACGAGGTCTCTCTGTCACCCAGGCCGGGGCGCAGTGGCGCGATCTCGGCTCAGTGCAACCTCCACTTCCTGGGTTCAAGCGATTCTTCTGCCTCGGCCTCCTGAGTACCTGGGATTACAGGCACGTGCCACCACACCTGGCTAATTTTTTTTTTTTTTTTTTTTTTTTTTTTTTGCGACGGAGTCTCGCTCTGTCGTCCAGGCTGGAGTGAGTGGATGGATCTCGGCTCACTGCAAGCTCCGCCTCCCGGGTTCTCGCCATTCTCCTGCCTCAGCCTCCCGAGTAGCTGGGACCACAGGCGCCGCCACCTCGCCCGGCTAGTTTTTTGTATTTTTAGTAGAGACGGGGTTTCACCGTGTTAGCCAGGATGGTCTCGATCTCCTGACCTCGTGATCCGCCCGTCTCGGCCTCCCAAAGTGCTGGGATTACAGGCTTGAGCCACCGCGCCCGGCCAACCTGGCTAATTTTTGAATTTTTGAATTTTTGAATTTTTAGTAGAGACGGCGTTTTGCCATGTTGGCCAGGCTGGTCTTGAACTCCTGACCTCAAGTGATCCGCCCACCTTGGCCTCCCAAATTGCTGAGATTACTGTTGTAAGCCATCGTGCCCGGCCTGGGTTTCCTCTACTCTTTGCTGATTAGATGAAATTTTTACAGTGTTACTGGCTTACACAGAAACATGATTACCCTATTCTGTTCTGTTCTTCTCCTTTCTTTTTGCCTTTGTCAATCTAGATATTTTTATACTGCTATATAATTGTGCTTACTGAAATGATGCTGTCAATAGAAAATCTTGAATATTTCATTCATTTTATGGTCTGTGAGCTACTCCCTGCTAAGGCTCAAAAAGCCTGTTTTCCAGGGTGAGGATGGAGAGTTTTATCTTGAGCTTTAAATTTTCCAAAGAAATAATTAATTCGTTTTAGATCCATTCTATTGTTTTATGGTATTCAAGTAAAAGATAAGTGCTAACAATTCCTTTCCTTTGAGAAGGGGTAATAATAATCTCGAAATTGTAATGGAATTTTTAATATCTTTAAGGTGAAGTTATTGGTTGATTTGTTTTAAATTTTAAATAAAGTGTCAAAACTTTGAGTAAAGCCGTTTTTAATAATCTAAGAAGAGAGTGACCAGATTTAAGTAATCATGGACTAAGAGAACTTAGAGTCTATAGACAGAAACTCAAGAACTGTGGTTCCGAATCAGAATAACTTTCTGATGTGGGTTTTTTGTTTTTTGTTTTTTTTTTTTATGTTTGGAAATAATATGGATTAATTAGATATGTTGATAAAGAATGTTGAAGATAAGGTGCCATAGCCAAATTTTCATATGGTAAAAATAATAAATGGAAGCTAACCATTACTATCTAAAACTGACAATGAAAAGAAGCCCTTTTCTAACAGTTTGCAGTGATTGGAATACTCTTCACTCTTACATTCCTGTCTCTCCCTTACAGTGTTGAAAGCGCCACTGAGAACGGGTGTTCTGTCTTCTAGCTGTCACCTGTGTTACCAGATTTAATTCAGCTCAAGCAGCTTTATCTTATGTATCTATTTCTGAAATGTTTTAACAAGACAGTAATAGGCATTTTTCTCAAAAATAGTTTTGTGACTTTCCGTAATAAGTCTCTAGAATCTTATAACCCTGAGAATAGTTCTTCGGAATGTCTGCCTTTCTAAAAAATAAACTTTTGCTTTATGGACACAGTAGATTATTATTGAAAAGTAGCTTATTAATATCAGATTAGATTTTACTTTGAGAAAGATTTAAATACTGTCTAGTTTCACACTTTTACTGAGATCTCTCTCATTAAGTTTTAGAAAAGAGATTTTAATTTTTTCTATAAAAATTCAAATAATTTAGAATAGGATAAGAAAAACAAAATTCCCAGAAACCGTATTCCATAGTAGGTAATATTCTCACAGACTTCTTCCTGTGTTTGTGTGTCATTTTGTTTGTATCTGTATCCACATGACTTTACGTACATTACTTGTGTGTACTCGACAGTATCCCAGAATGACCTTTTTTTGGCACCTGTTACCAGTATCCCAGAATGACCTTTTTTTGGCACCTGTTACGATTTGAGAGGGCATGCTGTAACTTACCTGACCAGTTCCCCATGCAGCAGGCGTTCATGATTTCTACTGTTCTGTATGGAAACGCCTGTCAAATGTCAAAGGTGGCATGCAAATGCTATCCTGGAAATCATGCCCCCTTTCCAACTTCTGAGCAGGAGTCTTCTCATTATTATTTATTTCTGAATGAAACTGAAGTTTATATTTTGTTTTCTTTTATTTGAATTTTATTTTCCTGAAATAGCCACGAATTTCCCAGGAAAAAAAATGAGAAAAGCATACTATTTTGTGAAACTTGCTTTTAAGATTTTGTTTACAAAAAAGAAATACCTTTAAAACACAATATAGTCCATTGCATTTTTTTAAGATAGAAAATTATATACATTTATGTAATGCTGCCTGAACACCTTTGGTAGGATAAGTTTATTAACATGGGATTTTTAGGTTTAAAGGATAGTGTACACGTTTAAATTTTTGATAAAATCACTAGCTTGTTATTCAGAATATTATACCCATGTACGTCAACAGCACATGAAACTACTTTTCAATTTTTTATTGCCTATTTGATAAGATGAATTTTTTTATTTTTTATTTTTATTTTTTAGGCAGGGTCTTGTTCTGTCACCTAGGTTGGAGTGCGGTGGCACGGTCATGGCTCACTGCACCCTCAACCTCCTGGGCTCAAGCCAGCCTCCCGCCTCAGCTTCCGAGTAGCTAGGACTATAGGTGCACACCACTATGTATGGCTCATTTTTAATTTTTTTCCGGAGACAGGGTCTCGCTGTGTTGCCCAGGCTGGTCTTGAACTCCAGAGTTCAAGCAATCCTCCTGCCTTGGCCTCCCGAAGTGCTGGGATTACAGGCGTGTGCCACCACACTGGCTGTCTCATTTTAATTTTGCTTCATTTTCATATATATAGTTCCCATATTACAAAGTCATTGTATACTTTGAAGGCATGGTTAGAGACAGACATGTGCTTGGACGTGTGTGTGTGTCCGTGTGCTCCATGCTTGCTGGATTGCAAGCCTGCTGGTGAAAATCATGATACTGTAATTGATGGGCAAGGCAGTCTGTCATAAGAAGCCCTGGGCAGCCAGCCTGCTGGGCTGGCAGACTGCCTCATGGAGCAGGGCTGTGCGAGAGCCTCTGGTGGTGGGAAGGGTCTCTGTGCTGTGCGGTGTGAGCCGCTGACCTTGTGTCTCTGTGGAGCCCTTGAATGTGACTTGCAGACCAAAGAACTGGACTTCAGTTTGCCACATGTGGCTTGTAGCTACCATATTAGATAGTGCAGTTTTGGAACATGCATGTTCTCAATGCCTATACCACTCCAACGGAAGCATCTTTAGGTATAAAATATCGACCTCTTGAGAGGCGCCTAGCATTTGTCTCCCCATCATGCCAGAGTTACAACTTGGAGAGTTCTTAAAGAAGCACACAACTACTTGACTCCCCACCCTTCCTCTCCCTTGTATACACAGCAGGTTCTATAGCAAACACTGCCCTGCACAGATTAGTGGCTATCACATCTGATAGTGTTGCTTTTGCTCAAATGCCTCACAAAAAGTCAGCAAATTAGCTTTTTAAAAAACTGTATAGCAAAACAAAGTGTAGATTTTTTTCCCAAAATAATTGGCACTGTTTAGGTTAAGAATTTGGAGACATGGTTTGAAAGTGGGCCCCTATTTCTTCCTCTTTAATATACGCATGTTTCTTATATAAATGAATTTTGATTTCATAACATAGAGGAGTTGTAGATTCATGTTATTTCCCCTATTTAAATTCAGATAAATGCAGTTTTCATATGTGGACTAAATGTATCATTCAGAAATAGAATTTAGGGCTTTAAATTTTCTATGATGTGCTTTTACAGTAAGTGAGTTACAGAGAAAGTGAGTAAATGGGAAAATCACAGTGAGCTACCTGTTTTCTTTTCCATACTTGGCCCGCTGAAATGGAATACCGCTCCACTGAAATCCCTTCAAGGACTTTTGTCTTGGAATTTTACAATTGCTTTATAATGTTAAATTTTTATATTACTATTCTTTATATCATCTAACAAACTTTGGTGTACATCCCACTTTGAAATAAAAGGATCAAATGAAGTCAGAAAAGACAAGTCAAGGTAATACAGAGGGGACATATTATTCCCGTGTGTCTTTAAAAACTGGAAAAGACTCATCCCCTACAAATGTTTCCGAAGGCATTTTTCTCTGTTTAAGGATCACAAGTTTTAAATTTTATGTTAATGTAGGGTGAATCAAAATCAGCCCACTTAACAAAATGTAGAAACACAAGAAAATGCAGATGAGGAAATAAAGAAGAATCTATGTGGAATAATTTTATTACTAATTTCAAAATACTTTGGTTCTACATCTAATCCAAAAAGTCCTCCCAAATTTGCAGCACTTGATTCTCTGACTCATGTTCTTGACCATTAGGTGCTTACTGAGATCCAACGAAGAGAGCTATTTGGTAGTACTTCCACATTAGTAGGAACTATTCCTAAAACTTATTTGCTCCTGCCCTTTTAAAAATACTCAGAATGATATGTGTTTTGCAGGACAGTTAATACTTTAAAAATAGACTCATAGAAGTCTATAGAAAGCATTTAAAATTAAATTTTAACTTGGAATGTTAAGCCTCATGTACTTTTTAAAACTCCCCATTGGGAGTTCACCTAGAGCTTTATCAGTTGGGTGCGCACTGGCATGCCAGTGTTGACTTAGGTCTAGGTAGGTTATGTTTGAGGCATTTGTACTATAACTTTTTGTTGTTGAGATGGTTAAAGAAAAAAAATCATGATGAAATCTCTGTTGAAATTAGAGAAATTTGTTTCTGAATATAGTTTTCACGCCTTTGGGTATGTAGGCAGTATAGTCTTTTTAAATTCCAAAAGTAAAGAGAATACACATATAATGTTTAGAATGAAAAATGGGATCAAATGCTGAATGAAAATACTTTGAACATAAATTCCTTATTATGTATCTATGAAGCTATAACTGCTCTTGCTTTCTGATAAACCATCTTTTAGTGTGGGAAATTTATTAATATTTTCACCCCAAATGTAAGTACCTTTACACCTTCAAGATACATATTAACAAATCTAGAATGGAGATTTGATTTTTAAATAAGTAGAAATCGAAGCCATTGTTTTCTTAAATCGTAGACATAGTATTGAAAAACAACTAATGAACATCAATCAAATATTTTTACAATTTTTAAGACAACTGGGTCTTATAATTTTATACTAACAAAAGTAGAAAGTTAATTTTAGAAAGATTGTGTCTGAGCCAGGCACTTTGACAAGGCAGATTTGCAGTTCACCACAAGCTTAATTGGAGGAAAAAATAATGGGAACAATGATAAAGCCAGAGGATTTAAAAATTGGATCTATAATATAAAACTGTAAAATCTTATGTATTGTTATCGAATCTAGGCCCAAACAAGAAGAAAAAAAGCTCACATAATTTTCCATGTTACCTTCCTGGGGTGAATTTAACGGTGGTTATGATCAGAAAGGATATGACTGTGAAATGTTTTGAATGTTGGTGTATTTGGCCTTTGTGATATATCTTTTGGTGGTTTGTTTAGAATCCTATTTGAAGTTTATCTTTTAACTCTGAGGGATTGAGAAGGTGATACTGGGCTGGTTCCTACATCAGGATGATTACAACTTAATGTAGATTAAATAGAAGCTCACTCAGTGTTTCCAAAGTTGATGAACTGAAAATATTTACAAAGTACACACAGTTTCCTTGTGTTACCTCTGCAGTGCAGAAGGGATGAGAGGGAATGGGAAAGTAGGTAGTACTTACATTGACTGGATGTCAGCCCCATTAATCAAAGAACAAGTAATATTCATGCCTCGACCTGAAGACGGAGACATTTAACTTATTTTCTGAAAAGAATGGAAAGATTTATTCCGCTGAGGAATGCATTCTGCCTCTGCCGTTCAGTCTTGTTCTTCCTTTAGAGACTAGTGTTATGTAGAAGGGGAAAGGAACAAGTAGATACAAAACCTGTGTTCCATAAAATTTTTCTCACTTCCCTTTCCTATTTCTAAGTGGTATAGCACACCACCGAGGGGTAAAGTTACCAGAAAAAGTGCATTAATATTGAATGATAAAATTTCTGATATGCATAGCACCCTTGGCTCTGTAGATAAATGCTATTTTAGCAGTGTGTGTGTGTGTGTGAACCTGTGGGCATAGTGGATTTAGAAATACTACATGTTTTTCTATCGCAGTTTGTTTTGTAGACGATATTTGAGAGATGCTTTCATAGTTACTAAGTCAGCCCAGTAGTAGACTGGCTGCTACGAAGCTGCTCATATCATGTGAACTCTTGATCTTAATGAAAATTTATCTTCCATTAGAGAAGAAAGAGTTGGCCTTGTAAAAATTAATAAATATAGATACAGCCACAGTGGTATTCAGTGGCATTTTGTAAATCTGGATGAACAATTCTTGTGCGTCAGTGATTCTACAGGACTAACTTATTGACTAGGGAGTGGCCCGTGACTGGAGTCTTCTTTGCCAGGATGCTCTAATAATCTACCTTGAGACATTCTTAGTAGTTTGAATTCTCTTGAGGTCCTACTTTTACCTATAATAAGGCATATTTGTGATAGCTTAGAGGAGGTTTTTAAACTTGAATTCTTACAAGTTTAAAAAACTGCTCTCAAAAGCTCAAGTGCAAATACCTGTTGGGACAGTCTGTGTGGGAGAGTTAGGGTGCGGCTCTATGGAATCCTGCGTAGTTCAGTGTGATTCGTTCCAGAGAAGTGGGTAGGTCAAGTTTTCTACCATTAACACTAGCAATTGGTGTGATGTACTGTTCTTCTGGTCTAATAGGTAGGTGATTTCAGTGTGTCAGTACTGGGAGTGAAAAAACTGAGCAGGAGTATATTTTTAGAAAATAGTTTTAGAAAATGATTTTCATTGATGGGCTACTTGAGTCTTAGTGGTTTGAAGGGAGAAGGGGCAGGATAGGGTAACTCATCACCACTTAGGCTAGACCAGCTTCACTTTTAAAGTCTCAATTATTGGGGCTTCTTAAAAATTCTGTGTTATTTCCTTTATATTCCATTGTTGCAAGTGGGTCTAGAGGATATTGCAGAGTGTCTTGACTTCTGTAACAACATAGAATCAAAATAAATTAAAAAACAGCTCCTAGATCTCCTCTATAATTCTGATTGCAGAACACAAAAGAACCAAAATAAATTTTATCTAAGAGAATTTTATCTAAGAGGATTTATTTTGATTCTTTTGTGTTCTGCGATTAGAATTATAGAGGAGATTGAGGAGCTGTTTAATCCCTAAGATGATACAGGTAATTTATATGTAGATTAGTATTTCTACAAATAAGATCTAGAGGCCACTTGTACAGGAATCACCTCGTGTGCTTGTTTAAAACACAGCCTCCCACTGGGCGCGGTGGCTCACGCCTGTAATCCCAGCACTTTGGGAGGCCGAAGCGGGCGGACCACGAGGTCAGGAGTTCAAGACCAGCCTGGCCAATGTGGCAAAACTCCATCTCTACTAAAAATACAAAAATTAGCCAGGCGTTGTGGCACCTGCCTATAGTCCCAGCTACTCAGGAGGCTGAAGCAGAAAAATCGCTTGAACCCTGGAGGCGGAGGTTTGCTGTGAGCCGAGATCGCACCACTGCACTCTAGCCTGGGTGACAGAGTGAGACTCTGTCTCCAAAAAAAAAAAAAAACAGCCTCCAGGGTTCCATCCCAGACAGGCTCTGGGGATAAGGCTCAGGAATCTACATTTCCAGTCAGTACTGTAGGTGGCTATGCTCACTAATATTTCAGTGAGCTCTTGGTGACATTATTTTTGATTGTTAGAAGTCAGCAATTGATATTTCAGTGTCCTCTGGCAATGAAATGATTCATACATCAGAAATAAAATGATTTATGTTGGTCAGAATATGCTGACACAGACTTGGGTGTAACTGCTTCCCATTTTAGATGGGTCCTCATATTCTTGAGTTTAACTGCATGGAACAGTTTCTCTAGTAGGCAATGAACACAGTAATGAGTGTCACCAGTTCAATTCAACTGATACGTATTGAACATTTACTGTGTGCCAGCTCCTATGCATGGCTGTTGCAAAAGAACGCTGAAATTGACATTATGGGCCCTGCTTTCACAAAACTTAGTCAACCTCTAGGGGTCAGCCTGTGTTTTTGTACTGCCTGTGAGCTAAGAATGGCTTTTATGTTTTTAGATTGTTGAAGAAAAATGACAAGAGAAATAATTTTGGCCGGGCGCGGTGGCTCAAGCCTGTAATCCCAGCACTTTGGGAGGCCGAGACGGGCGGATCACGAGGTCAGGAGATCGAGACCATCCTGGCTAACCCGGTGAAACCCCGTCTCTACTAAAAAATACAAAAAACTAGCCGGGCGAGGTGGCGGGCGCCTGTAGTCCCAGCTACTCGGGAGGCTGAGGCAGGAGAATGGCGAGAACCCGGGAGGCGGAGCTTGCAGTGAGCTGAGATCTGGCCACTGCACTCCAGCCTGGGCGACAGAGCGAGACTCCGTCTCAAACAAACAAACAAACAAAACAAAACAAAAAAAAAAAGAGAAATAATTTGTGATGTGAAAATTATAAAAAATTCAAATTTTAGTATCCAAAAGTTTTCTCTGAACACAGCCACACTCGTGATGTGTGCATTACTCATGATTGCTTTGTCACTACAACAGCAGAACTAAGTAGTCAAGACAGAGACCAACCACATGGTCGCAAAGCCTAAAATATTTGCTCTCTGGCCCTTTCCATAAAATGTTTCCTGACTTTTGGTCTAGTTTGCTGTGGAAAGAATATTCTGGATATTGGGAATGCCCAAGGAAGGTTGAAGCCCTTGTCTCGTTTAATCACAGACGTGGGGACTTGGCTGAGGTGAACTCTAGCTGCATAGATAAGTATGTCTGAAAAAAGAAGTCTGGATTTCCAATTTTGCACTTCTTTCCTGCTTTTGGATACTCAGTGAACCGAAATGACCAAGATCTCCACAGGTTCATTTTCTGCCAAAATAGGTTTCTATGACTGAAAAACTGTATCTCTATAAAGAACTGAAAATTCTGTACTAATAAAGGTATTTAGTCCTGAATGCTCCTTTAAGTAATGATCCTTGGGCATCATTATCAATAGTCAGCTATGGATAAACTTTGACAAGATCAGGAGTGGCCAATAGTGTCTTCCAGGCAGAAATACCGAAGGGCACCAAGTGTGTCTGTTACTTGATTCATGCTTTGTCTGTTTTCTACCTAGAGGCATCTGGTTCAGTGTAGCCTGGCAGTTACTTACAGCTGGCTTAAGAATCCCTTCTTCAAGATGTTCACATTTTCTGTTATTTTTTTCTTAAAGACGGGCAGCCTCAACATGTACTTTAGTTCTTCCATAAACATCTACAGCACTGCTTCAGATCTGTGATTACTGTCACTTTTAAGTAGTTACAACAACTTTGCCATGCCATAGAATGTTTCTTTCTTGATTACTTGTCAAAGTTAACCACAGTCACTCCCACATGCCAGCAGGTGATGTGAACTCTGGATTCTGACCTGAACCCTGTTACAGGGAGGCCTTGGTTGAAGAATCCTCAGGCCTGCAAATTGAGAATAGGAATAATTCTTCAAAGCCTGAGAAAGATTTGGATCCGAAATAATCTGTACATATTATAAAGCATTGTTTTAATGTTTTTCTGACCTTGTTGTCAAGAGCTATCTGCTTAGTTTACTTCAGAAGCTACCTCTTTCTTAGTTGTAGCTTTTTCTCAAGTCATTGACAATGTTTTGGTCTGGCTGACAGGCGCCAGCTGAAGCCCTTCAGTGTGAACGCCACAGAAAGCAGCTCCACAGCTTGTTACCTTAAAAACCCCCAGAAATCTCCTTGGACAGCCCTGGGACAGAGTGTGCAATGTCCTGTTGATTTCTTTTGTGAAATGCCAAGTCTCTAAATTATAACTAGAAAGTCTTGGAAAGAAAACCCTCAAGTTTATCAAATGTGAAAGCATCTTACAGCAAATGTTTTGTTCCTACAAATCACTGGGAGGGATTTTGCTTCTGTCGAGAGTCCTCTTGTTTGTTTGTGTCAGTTCACCGAGAAAGCGCCTCAGCCTGTGAATCTGGGAGCAGTTTCTGTCAGCCTCTGTGGCCTTCCCTGGGGTGGTGTGAGGCCCATCACAGAGCAGTGCTTGAGAAGGGCTTCATGGTGTCTGGAATAGGATTCCTCATTTATCACCGAAAAGGTGGGTGGGCAACAAGTAAATAAAAGGAACATAGAAGCTTTCAACAAAATAATCTCCTTTGACTGTGAAATTCCTTTTAGTCAGTCCTTCTATACAGCCCAAATCATTGAAGTTTCTAACTATAATAACTGAAAAAATAAAAAACCCAAATACTTAAAACATAACCCCCATAGCACCCTTAGCGTATAAATGAGAGAAGTATTCCTCTTTGTGCGATTGAGTAGATTGAGACTGTCCTAGAGCTGGTAAGTTAGGATTCAAAATAAAAACTCAGGTTAACCTCCAGATCCCTTTAAAAGAGCATGTGAAGACACACCACTTGACATCTCAGAAGACCAGCACAGGTTACAATCAGGGCTGCTGCACCAGTGTGTGCTTGTCCGTGTTTCTGTGGCGCGGTCTCTCAGGAAGTTGGGGCAGCGCTCTTAATCACAACTCTCGGAAACCCCTGGGGGCTTTCAGGACTATGAATGCCTAGACCCCATCCTGCAACCAGTTGTATCAGAATTTCCGGGGGTGGCACCTAAGACATTGGTGGGGTTTTTTCCTTTGAGGTAAAATCACATATACACTGACATGCACAAGTCTTAGGTGCCATTCGAAGAATAGACAGGCGTGCACTGGTGCAACCCAAGTCCCATCAAGCTACGGGGAAGCTCGCTCTTGTCCTGGGCCAGTAGATCCCCACTCCCACGCCCCCTCCTCAGACAACCATTGTTCTGCTTATTTTCCATGAGGGGTAAGTTTGGCCTGTTCTAGAACTTTATAGAAGTAGATATTGATGTTTCTTAAAGGCTTCCCAGGTGGTTCTACTGTAATAGACACGTAAGTAGGATATCTGAATCTGAATGGTGCTTTGTTAAAATGAGGTGTAGAAGACACTCCTGGGGTAGTTATGAAGGCAATATCTTCAAAGAATTCTGGAAGTTTCATCAGAGTTGAGAAGATGGGGTGGGCCCCATCCGGGTGACCTTGTTTCCTTTCATGCTTTACTCAGTCATTTTTCCAGGCCCAGATTACCACTTTTAATTGCACTCAGAAGGAAAGAGATACTCTAGCAAACTAGTTCTAAGCATTTTTAAACAGACAAAATCAGACTTTCATCCTCTATTATACCACTTAGTTTTGTGAAATTAAGGCACTCAGCATGAACTGCCTGCATTCTGTCTTTCCAAAAATAAGGAAATGTTGCTTGCACATGGTTACACCAAATTAGCAATTGATTTAAAAATGTTTAAACAGATAGAACCAAGTTTGTGAGAGCGTGTAATATCCACAATTTATGTTAATTCTCTAAAAAGAGTAGGAACTAAATATAGACCTTTATTTAAACTGGGTAATTACATGAACAAGTGTTACCTAAACTTCTGTACTACCGTTTCAAAGAAAGAACAATCTAGTTAAGATGTTTTAGCTATAGTGATATTAATTCTGATATAAAATTCTGATTCTAGCAGTGCATAATCTTTGCCCATATAGAAACAATGGATTGCTTTATTTTCTAAAGAGTTAGAAACGAGAGAGGTGAACGTGCAGAAAGGAAAAAACAACAAGAAACTCCTGCACATAATGCAGTGCACAGCACCCTGAGACAGAAGCAAGAGGTCTTGGCTGGATGGAGCAAGGCTGGTCAGCAGGGCTCAGGCCTCCTCTCCCAGCTGTCACTACTCAGGGGACCAAGAGCCTAGAGCTAAGATCCAGAGGGGAAGGGATTCCTGCCCTGTTGAATTGATGGAAGGCTGTGCACGATAGTGGAATATTAAAATTATATTTCAGCGCTACATAACAGTGCTGGTTGTATCTTTCCTTTGAATAATGTTTCCTATTAAAGGAACCAGAACCCCACTGATGGTATTATAAGACTTCTAACCTGGTGTAGATTGCTATTATGTCTGAATTTAGATAAATTCATACTTTAATGATATTGATATTTGAAATCAGTTTTAATAGTGCACCCAAAGTTTGAGTTGGCATGAGAGAAGGCCATGTGGCTAGAAGCATGAGTTTTTATTCTCCTTTCTTTTAAGAAGAATGTAGATTTTATAAGCGCCAAGAACAACATAGCAATCTCTGACCTTCTTAGCTTTTCTCCTCCCTGTATCTGACAGTTCATCACACTGCTTATTTAGTACAGAAAGCAGTGCACTGAAGGATGTCCATTCTAGTAAGTAGCTGACCGTGCTTCAGATCCAGGGCGCACCTTCTGCATTCCTGTGTGAGATGCCGAATGCAAAACGGAGGATCGTTTTTTATTGTGGTCTAGGGTACAAGTGTACAAGAGGTGCCCGCTAGTATTTCACAAATGTGTGTGTGTGTGTGAAAAGCACTGGGGATCTTGTTAAAAATGAGAGTGGTTTTCAGTGTTCTCACTACAAAAACCATTTAGCTCTATTTCGCCATTGCACATATTTCAAAACATCACACTGTACCCACAAGTATATATAATTTCATTTTGCCAATTAAAATTTCAAAAGTTTTTTAAAGAGTTGCTAACCAATGCTGCTGATTAAACAAACTTAATAACTATAGAGTTCAGTGTTTGTGTAAAGTTTTGTCTCTAAACAGTGCATATGGCCAAATACTGTGCTAATAAATTACTTGAGTGAGTTCTTCATATCCTTCTTCATGTGGCTGTGCTCAACTCATTTTAATTTCAGTTAAGTTCTTTTGTTAGTTTTCAAAAAGAGAATTCTCAAGTTACATCAGTTCCCCCTCCCAACACCAAAAAAATAAACACCAAGATTATAAACCCTGGGTTCAGGAAATTTCATTGCACTTTACATTCCATATCTGTGCCATGGGTACTGTCTTGGCCATGCATCACAGTCACCTGAGGAATAAACAAATGAACAAGCAAATACAAATCACAGGCCCTGCCTCCAGAAATCACAGCCCAGATGCTCAGCGAGTGATGCTAGCTGCGTTTCATAGAAGTTCAGTCCGTATCTCTGATGCCAGGCCAGGCGTGAGAAGAGCGTTTTATGAAAGTTCAGTCCGTATCTGATGCCAGGCCAGGCGTGAGAAGAGCGTTTTATGAAAGTTCAGTCCGTATCTCTGATGCCAGGCCAGGCGTGAGAAGAGCGTTTTATGAAAGTTCAGTCCGTATCTCTGATGCCAGGCCAGGCGTGAGAAGAACTGCTCTGTAATCGGCGTAAACAGAGCCACTGTGGGCACTGGGCACAGGCTACAAAGCGGCCTGAGGAGAGAGCACTGACTGCACTGCCAGAGGACCTAGGTGAGAAGTGGAGTCAGGAAGGTGCAGTGCAGACATCAGGTAAATGAAGTCAAGTTTAGTTTCTCACTAGTAAAATGTGTTTCCACTTGTTATTTAGATATTTTATGTGTATCTAAACAGTGTGTGTAAGTATAATCAATTCCCTTAAGCCCTAGCTAAAAGTTCAGTAATGTGAGAAATATTTGTCCTTTCCTCTACTGTGTTTAGTATACTGGAGTGACTTCCTATGCTTACAGTTCTTTTAGGAAGAATTATACCATTGGGCAGAGAATCGTCATCTAGTGACCTGAAAAGTTAAAGCATCTGTTAAAATAGCGGCCACACCACCCATTTCCTCTGCAGTGTGAGCTGATCCCATTTCCCATTTCCTCTGCAGTGTGAACCGATCCCATTTCCCATTTCCTCTGCAGTGTGAACCGATCCCATTTCCCATTTCCTCTGCAGTGTGAACCGATCCCATTTCCCATTTCCTCTGCAGTGTGAACCGATCCCATTTCCCATTTCATCTGCAGTGTGAACCGATCCCATTTGCGTGCCTGGTGTTTTGCCTTTGCTTCCTTTAGGCTGTTGTAACATCAGGGACTTTGACTAAGGAAGTAGGCACACTTGTCCTCATTTCCTAGCTGTTTAGAAATAACATGCGTAGAATCCTATTTTTTCTTCATGTGAAAGTAGACTTTTTTGGTGCAATAAATTGAGGAACCTAACTAGCCTGCAGGCTAGACTAAGAATTGGAGTTATTCCTGAGTAGATCCATGGCGCTGAGAAGTGGAGATGTTAGTGTGCAGTGAGTGACACAGATTTTCAAAATCACCTTTTAAACAAAGAATACTGTTATATTGAAATTCACCATTCATTATTGCTAATTTAAGATGTTCCCTCAAAGGACTTTAGCCAGTGATATTGTTTGTAAAATAAGCGATTCTCCCTTATGTCTATTATTTGTAATCTAAAAATTAAGTTTTAAAATACCAAGAAAAGAAAAAATATATACTCCTCTAAGGATATTATATCAGGTACAACATATTTTTAAATTCTCACCTTGTTCCATTAGATGCTGTTTTTCTTTGCAAATATCCAAGATTTCTCTTTGTCAAATATGTTAGAAAAAGTGCATCTTTTAATAAACTCTTTGCATACTGTTTCATATATGTCTTTTACATGAATATAGACATGAATTATCAGATTTTGTACCATTTTTTATTCTTTTATTTTCAATAGAGCATTAAGAAGAAGAATACAAACAAACAAGAGATGGGCACATACCTGAGATTCATTGTCTCCCGCATGAAGGAGAGGGTGAGTCCTGCTCAGGGAATCCTTCAAAATATCCCAAAACATATTTTACTGTGGTTCATTCTTTCAAAGTTGAAAGAGCGAGAAGTAACAAATATGTACATAGCAATATGAAGTGTGGAGAGCACCCCGTCATATTTCTTTTCTGCAGTCAACAGTTCTATAACAGGCAGTTAGATTTTTTTGTCTGTTTTTGACATGGACATTTTGACATAAGCTACATGAGATTAGAAACGTTTACATTTTTGAATGTCATTCATCAGAATGAACATTTTCATTGATGATGACTCTTTAAAATGAAAGGTTTTTCCAAATAACTATTCTATCACAACTTTAAGGAATGTCATATTAAACTATATAGTAGTATATGTACATTTTTTCTGTTAAGTTTTAAAGTACTTCCTCTGAGATTTTGCTTTAAAGGTAGAAAATCCTGGCCGGGCGCCATGGCTCCCGCCTGTAATCCCAGCACTTTGGGAGGCCGAGGCAGGAGGATTGCTTGAGCCCAGGAGCTCAAGATCAGCCTGGGTAAGATGGCGAGACCCTGTCTCTGCAAAAATAAAAAATAAAAAGAAAGTATTTTGAGCTTTAGGAATTGATGTCTTACCTGCCTTCCTTTAACCACATTTAAATTGATGTACTAACACCCTCTTAGGCTATAGATCTTAATAAAAAGGGGAAGGACAGTAAACACCCGATGTACAGGAGGCTGGTGCACTCAGCTGTGGACGTTCCCACCATTCAAGAGGTAAAGTCGGTTTCTTTTATTTCCACTTCAAATAAATTTTGTTAACTAACAAGTTAAAGAATAATGTAGCAGTTAAGCAGATTTTGGTTCTTCTTCTTTCCTTGAAAGTATACTTTTTTCCACTTCCTAAAACAAAAGACAAGCATAACTACCAAATGAAGCATTATTAATTTGTAAATTTCATGTGCTTACTGTAATACAAATTAGGTGTCATCTTTAAAAGGCCTGGTTCTAAAGATGAGCAGCTTATAGCTTCTTGGTCCTTGTTGATGTAAGGAAATGCCTTACAGCCTGGGCAGTTTAGTATTTCAGATGTGAAGAATGTTTTCCAGGTTTAGCAGTGGGACCTGAGAGTTCCCCTCAGAAAAAAAAGTAAAGCATATAACTGATCTGCAGTCTTGGGAAACAATAAAATGAACAACAACAACAACAAAATATGGTTAGAAAAGTTAATTATTCTTAAAGGTCTTAATTTTACTGACTGTAGCTGAGGATTGCTTTAGTTTGTTCACGTCCAGTAACAAATTGCAACAAAATCCAGTAGAACACATAGACATATTTGCAGTCAGGGTTACTGAATTACTAATTTTGCGCCTCATGTGTCATGTTGGAAATTTAAAATCTTACGCTTGGTCATTATAGCCTATAGGGAGACCACAGTAATAATTTAAAATCATCTTACAAGTTTCCTTAGTCCCTGAGAAGGACTATAGCTGTATTATTTCAATATAAGATAAGGGTAAATGAAGGTTTTTCCCTTAAAGTAACTGGTAAATCCTGGAACAAACCAAGTAGTTTTAATTTTACCTCCTACCCCCAGCCATAGCCCCTTCTCCTAAACTGTAAGATCTCTACAGAATATGTGAGAACCCAGACGTCCCTTCCTCCCCCACTGCCTTTACTCATGCAGGTTCCTTCCTGTTGAAATCCTCTAAGATTTGGCACAGAGAGGGACACCTGAGATATTTATTTATAAACCAATTCCTAGCCCCAATTCAGAATTACAAATATGTCTTAGTAGTTACGGTAAACTGTCACAGAGGCTAACAGTTCTGTTTTTCAATCTTGATCTTCCTGTGTTGTAAAGAATGACAGGTGTGTGCTTAGGGTCTCATCACCCACACTGGCCCAGGCATTCATGTGTTACAAAGCTTAGCAGCAGCTTTCTACATTGTTGTCAAATGAGATGTTCAAGCCATTAACGTTCACTCTGATAAATTAACGTAGTATCTGTGTGGCTGCAGATATCTGACCTGTCATGCTTCCTCATCCTGCATTATTAAAACCAGCCGCAGGTGGAGTTGTTGGTTTCTTTTACACACATTCTCTGTCAATACTGTGGGATGGCAGTAGTCATCCTGATGTCATCCTAGAAAAGTCTGCTTGTCCTATGAACTTAGTCCAGACAAGTGTTTTCATGGGTAACTCTCTTCGTCATTCTGTTTTTGCCCCCTGCAGAAAGTGAATGAAGGGAAATACCGAAGCTATGAAGAGTTCAAAGCTGATGCTCAACTGCTTCTCCACAATACCGTGATTTTCTATGGAGGTTGAATATTTTTGTGTTTTTTTGTATGCATTTTTAAACACACCATTTACATTCCATGTTGAACACTATCTTTCATAAAACATTACATTCAAAGAATTAATACCTTCATGATCTACAGTAAGTGATAATGTTACAGTCTAAGGTTAGGAATATCTGCTGATACAGATTATAGAATGGACTGGCCAAAGATAAAATCATAGTATACTAAATGATGAAAACACAATTGTTCTTTACAGTTTTATATGTATTTGTTTTAGCTGAGAGGTTTTTTATAAGCACTATGATTAATTCTGATCATTTCCCCAGAAGTATCACATCATCCAAAGGTAAGGTCATGCTCTATACCTAGAGAATTAGTGGTTGTGTTGGATGGAAAGCAAAAGCCGCCTGTGTAATTTCATTTTGCTATTGTTATTTTAAATGGACATTTTGGTTTGAAATGGTGGATGTCTCCTTTTGCAGACTGAAGGAAAAGGATACTAACTTCGAATCTTGTATTTGCAGACTCTTGCTTATAGGTAATATGTTTTTAATTACAGCAGACAGCGAACAAGCTGACATTGCGAGGATGCTGTATAAAGACACGTGTCATGAGGTACTGTTCACTGCCCAATAATTGTACTCTTTCTATAATTGAAATTAATTTATTTCAGGATTGCACTCTTATCTACATTTTAATTGTACCATTTCCTTTAAATGTTTTTTATTGCTGGGTGTGGTGGCTCAAGCCCTGTAATCCCAGCACTTTGGGAGGGCAACTTGGGCAGATCACAAGGTCAAGAGATCGAGACCATCCTGGCCAACATGGTGAAACTCCGTCTCTACTAATAATACAAAAATCAGCTGGGTGTGGTGGCGCACGCTTGTAGTCCCAGCTACTCGGGAGGCTGAGGCAGGAGAATTGCTTGAACCTGGGAGATGGAGGTTGCAGTGAGCCAAGATAGTGCCACTGCACTCCAGCCTGGTGACAAAATGAGATTCTGTCTCCAAAAAAAAAAAAAGTCTTATTTTCACGTTTGATGTAGACGGGAAATAATGCAAATAGAAAAATAATTCTCATGAAACTGGGAGTCAGATTTAGTTACTAATTAACTTCTACAAGGGAACTCTCAGCCACCTTCAGGACTGTTGCGTTAGCTACGTGCTGCATGCGAATGTGTCTTGCTGGGCAGATGTGCAGTAAACATTACCCTCTTGTAATGAAGGATCCAAATTTACATCCCTTCTAAACTACATAGGCAAAAAGCAAACCCAACCAAACAAAAATGAAGTGCATTTAAGGAAGTATATCTTTTGGTGGTCTTACTTAAAACACTCAGCCATATCATCTTTGCAAAAGTTCCTCAGTTTATACAAAAAGTTTTGTTTCTTGAATTCATTTCAAATTTGACTTTTGTTTTTATTTGTTCAATAAGCATTTAGTGGGTGCCTCCTATGTGCCAGGCGGTATGTGAGAAGGAGTGATCACAGCAATAAGCATTTACTGGGTGCGTCCTGTGTGCCAGGCAGTATGTGAGGAAGAAAAAGGTGATCACAGTGCAGGCCTCCTGCTCATAGAGCCACATTCTGAAGAGGGAGACTGGGAAAAAGGAAAAAGAAACAGATAAAATATGTCTGTTTACAAGTTGTAAAAGAATGTTATGAAAGAAAACGAGGAACTAAAATAGAGAATGAGGCACAGGACTGCTGTGATTGGTAGCAGATGTTGTTACCTTCCTGAGGAATATTCAGTCTGAAGTGCTAACCAGTGAGGTCTGGGCAGGGCCCAGTCAGACCAGCCTCGGCTTCTGTTCCAACTGGGGCCTGAGACCAGCGACATGGTTCTAAGAGGACAGTGACAGGGTCTTTAGTGCCATTTATTGAAAACTTTAAAATTTAAGCTTAAAAGATTAAGGAACAAAATTCAACACTATTTATGTATGTGAATGTTAATTGACATGGATACATTTTACATAGTTTAATGTGTATGTATGTTTTATGTAGGCTAAAGTAGTTTCTTTTCTTTTTCAGCTGGATGAACTGCAGCTTTGCAAGAATTGCTTTTACTTGTCAAATGCTCGTCCTGACAACTGGTTCTGTTATCCTTGTGTATGTGAAATTTTGTGATTTTTGTTTTTTACCTCTTAAGTGTGTAACATACAGCTCTAACGAAGTTTACTTCCGGTTTGGTTAAAGATTATAATTTTCTTCCTAAATTTCTAAAATATCATAGTATATATGGGTTTAATGAGTATAAACAACTGAAATGAAAAAAAAAAAAAACAGGGCTTGTTACCCATTTCTGATTTTAAAATGAGATATTGGATAAAAATAAATCTTGGGTCCTTTTTCTTTTTGAGACAGGGTCTCACTCTGTCACTCAGGCTTGAGTACAGTAGTGTGATCTCGGCTCACCATAGCCTCGACCTCCCCCAGGCTCAAGTGATTCTCCCACCTCAGCCTCCAGAGTAGCTGGGACCATAGGCATGTGCCACCACATCTGGCTAATTTTTGTATTTTTTGTAGATACGGGGTTTCACCATGTTGCCCAGGCTGGTCTCAAACTCCTGAGTTCAAGCAGTCCTCCTGCCTCAGCCTCCCAGAGTGCTGGGATTACAGGCATGAGCCACCACGCCCAGCGTCTGGATCCTTTAATAAAGTGAATTTTTGTTTCTCTTTTCAATTTTTCACGAGAGACCTAAGGCTTTGCATTTGTCTGTAGCTGTAAAATTTCCCCAAAATGATATGGCTTCAAGCCGGGCACTGACAAAGGGAATTCTGAGCATTCTTGGCCAGCAGCCTTGGCTGCCTGAGAGAAGCCAGCCCTGTGAGACAGTGCTGTGCCAGCCTGAAATGTCCCCATTTCTAACAAATTCCCGGGGTGCTGATGCTGCTGGCCCCCCGGCTGCACTTGGCAAAGCGGGTGCTCTTGTCTGCCACCATCATGCATGTGGATGGCCTTGGCTTCAGGGGCAGCCATGCTCCAGTCCCAGCCTCTTACGAGGAACTCTGATGCAAATAGAAAAATCAGTCAATCCCAGAAAAAAAAATCTTGTGTTTAAGAGTTATGAAATAAATGTTTTAGAAATAATGGATTATACGTGGCTAGTTTAATATTAATGGTACACTTGCATTTAATACTTTAAAAGTAATATAACAAGGTAAAACATTTCATTTCCAGATACCTAATCATGAGCTGGTTTGGGCTAAAATGAAAGGTTTTGGGTTTTGGCCAGCCAAAGTCATGCAGAAAGAGGACAATCAAGTCGACGTTCGCTTCTTTGGCCACCACCACCAGAGGTAATTCGCGACCCCATGTTCAGTGTCACCACCGTGCTTATTAAGTCCTTAAGAAAGTCTGATGATTTCTCCATCAGAGATGCATGAAGTTTATTTTAAATTGAAAAAAAAAAAGGCACATTATGCAGCCAAGAATATGTTCCAAGATAAATTGTTTCCAGGTATTTTTCAGATACTGTTTAGTAAACAGGACATTTTTAATAACTGACACTGTTGAACTTCAGAAGCACATTAGTGCTAAGACTGAATTTATAGTACAATGGGCAGAAGGGCCTCAGAATGTGTCCATTCCATAAGACGGTAATGACATCACAGTTGCTCTAGCCATCTTCAAGGCTCAGTTAAAGACATAGACTAAAATCATCAATCTTGTGATCTCAGAATGTGTGTACATACCTGAAGTGTGCATAAAAATAAGCCACAATAGGAATAAAGAATTAACATGCAATTTATTTGGTTCATTTAACACAGATACTGAGATAAGGTGAAAAAGTGACAGTAGTCAGCTACGCGATCTAAAAGTGATACTTTGCAAGGATTTAAATGAACAGCCCATGGGGCGTCTCCTGTCGTACCAGGAGGCTACTAGTGCGTAGAGAAGCTGCACAATGAGGGGCCTTACTCCTGCCTGTGGTAAAGTTTTACTTGGTCTTTATTTAATTTAAACAGAAGTGTAGTTACAAGAAACCTATAAATACTATAAATTTCCCAAAAGGTAGTTCTGTTCTTTCATAAGTAGATACACACTTACCTGACACTCTCATGTCAAGAAACATTAAATGATGATCCAATAAAATAATACAAAATGAATGTTTTAATTACATTATTATTAAGTGGTAATTTTTAACATACGCTTAATACCTTATACCCAGATGGTTTCAGTTTCTTATCAGAACAGGCAAGGAGGTAATGTATTTTTGGTAGGTTAGGGTAATTCTTTATGTGAGATTGTGTCCTTGCTTCACCGTCTTCTACCCTAATCTTGACACATTAGTCAGTTTCTGTGAGCCTGAGCAAAATAAGGGCCTCTTGTAAGAGTTTTTGTAAGGTTTAAAGAAATGTTTAGAGAGACTAAGCATAGTACCTAGCACACAGTGAATACTCAGTAAAGGTCAGGTTTTATAATACAACAAATACTCAAGGAATAATGGGGGACAGTTTGCTTCAATGTTTTTCACATTAAGTAAAACACAGTTAACTTAGAAAAAACAAGAATTCAGTTATTTTATAGCCATACTAATAGGAAAGAATAATCTGATAATTAGAACTTTTTATCTATATATTTTTCTTTTTCATCAACTTGCAAGTAGCTTTATAGTGTCTTCAACCGTGAGTGATATTAATAATGAGTTAACTGGTTAGATGTCATTCAGTACACTATGCAGAAAATATTTTTAAAGAATATTTAGGCTAATCTGCAGCAGTCCTAGTCTGTCACCTGAAGGGAGAATTAAAACATCAGATTGCATTTTTAGAGGTATTTTTTTTCCCTCAAGCTTCTTAGGTCCTAGAAGATTTTACCTAAATAATTCTAGACCGATGGGACTCTTAAGGACTTTATTTTAGAAAATAAGAGAGGTTGACAAACTATGTAAAATCATTTTCCTTTTTCCTGGATACAATGTGAACAATTCGAAGTGACGGATTGGTTAGGATATACTTTATAGTCTACCATATTAGAATGTTTAAAAAATTTGATAAAATTATAATCATGAATTTTTAATTATTTCAGCAACATATGCTCAAAAGTTCTAGTTGCTGAGGAGCCTCTGGTTGCAAGTTCTGGCTGATAGTTATTCTTTGCTAGTCCATCATATTGTTACATGTAAGTGGGAGGAAAAAGAATGAATGGTTTTGTACCGTTCGTTTCCTCCCATACGCGCCAGCAGAATGTGCCGCTCCTTCGTAGACGATGAGCACGTTGTAAATTTCCAGGAAAAGGGTCGAGTACGATTGTGTTTACACGTGAGAGCTGCTGCAGTGCGGTTTCTGTAGGACTTGCAAGATTTTGCCTGCCAAAGAAAGTAGCCGGTGAGACCTGTCTTAAGGAGGCTGAATCTTTTTGCTGCAAGCCACTGGTGGAGGGCCCAAAACAGGAGGCCCTTCTTTTGCTCAGGCCCACAGAAACTGACTGATGTGTCAGGATTAGGGCAGAAGACGGTGAAGCAAGGACACAATCTCACATAAAGAGTTACCCTAACCTACCAGGCACAGACAAAACAGAGCTGGAGCACTTTGGGCTCACTGACATCAGATCGCAGAACCATTTTATTCTGCACGTATAGTCCGAGCATTGACAGACATAGAGCCAAATTAGACTCTTCCTCTTTTTATTAGGCTTACCTTAAATTACAGGGTGTTTGTTTGCTTTTTTTTTTTTTTTTTGTAGATCAGAGAGCATACCCTGTGATAATTTTTTAAACTGAAATCTGATTACCTACAGTACTGGAGTTGATTAAAAGAGAATAGAAGTACATCACGAACTGTGTGGAGGCTTTTTAAAGAACAGATGTGAATCCATTTTATTTAAGATAAATAAGGAAAATACCCCTGTAGATACAAGTTCAATCCAGGTAGTCAGCACTGCTTATAACAGAATTCTTTCTGAAAAGCAAACTACTTTGAAAAAGTCAACAAACCCCTTTTATTGAATTCCTACTACGTAATAGGAAATCAATAAACATCTGTTGACTGGAAGAGTAAATATATTCAAAATCTAATGGCAAGAAACTCTTCCACAAGCATAATTTCATTTGCACTCTGCATTAGAGTTTAGTTTTTCAAAGTTCCGTTTACTTTGATATGGTTTTTAACAGAGCACTTATGCCAGATGAGATATAATTGATATAATATTCACCAATATATTTATAAATAATGTTATAGAACTTCACATCTAACAATTATAGCTGTTGTTAGCATCTAGTGATGCAGATTACTATATATTTAAAATGTGCTTCTAGATTATAAAGTTTGGCTTGTACAAGGAAGTAGAAATCGTTATTTATGGCTGAGCCACATGTGTGATTCTCTAAGAGATTCCTTCAAAACAGTCACAGGCCCAGTATTTCTGGAGCTCTATAATTACAGGCCAGGGATGAAAACTGTGATATATATGCTTGTAGCAGGAAAAAAAATCTTTAACAGAAAACTGAAAAGCATAACTGTGTGTGTTTCTAGTACCATATCGCAACGTGTACTCTGCTGTAGAAAATGTCTGTTACTCATGCATCCATATAGTTTCCTACCTCATTTATGATGTTCCCTCTGCCTGGAATCTCTCCACTCACATTGTCTGCTGTCTAAATCTTTCTTATCTTCCAAGACCAAGGCCGAATAAAACGTTCTGACCACTCACAACCAAATGTAAACTCTTCCTCTCCATAGCACCCTCGAGTACCTTTACCTGCTGCATTGCATTATAATTATGCCTTAGTTCTTTCTGACAAAATTGTAAGTCCATCAAAGGCAGAGGCAGTGTAGGAAGTGCCATCCTAATAATCAGAAGACCCGAGAGATTCCAACCACTACTAGTTTACCTTAACCCCTGTGGGCAGCGTCTCTTGCTGCTGTCAAATGAGGGAATGAAACTCAGGACCACGTAGACCCCATTCACTTTTCCATTCTTTGTAGTGCCCTCCCCTGGTACACAGTAAACATCTGTTGAATACAACATTTGGGATGGGTACGAATTTAAATCCAGAAAGAGACCAATGCCCAGGAAAAATGTTCTTGAATTTTTAGCATTCTTTCCAACAGAACCAAATATAGTTTTCATTCGCTAGTTTTAGATATGTATTGCACTTATGTTCACAGCTAACTACATTGTGGCTAAATAATAAATGGCTCTGCTTGTTAATCTGGTTTCTCTAATGAGTAGAGGCATGATGCAAATACGACTTACTGGATAATATTTTTAGATGTTCCCATTTTATATGAATACATGTATGTATCTTGTGAAAATTTCTGGGCATTTTCAAGTGATTCTTTAGTGCTAACTGCAAATAGCTAGATAGGTTATATTAGTTTACAGTATTCAGAACAACAAATAACTTTAAAAGGACTTAGGAAGAATACAGATGTGAACTGTGACAAGCTAAGCTGATTAAATTGTGAACAATTGGGAGGCATTTGTGAATCGAATTCTGAGAACTTTTGTTGACTGTGAAAAACAAAACAAATCTCATTTATTTTCCACTTGGTAACTGTTTATTCAAGCCATGACGAAGCCTAAGTGATTGCGGTTTTTGCAATTGGCAGAAACGACAATTACTTTTGCACCAAGCTAACAGCTGAGAACTGCCATAGTCACACCTTATGGCAGGCAGGGTCCACTGAAGCCCTCGACCACCTTTCCTGCCATTTGGGGTGTTTCAAACTATCCCTTTACGTGTTTTTCCTAGGGCCTGGATTCCTTCTGAAAACATTCAAGATATCACAGTCAACATTCATCGGCTGCACGTGAAGCGCAGTATGGGTTGGAAAAAGGCCTGTGATGAGCTGGAGCTGCATCAGCGTTTCCTACGAGAAGGGAGATTCTGGAAATCTAAGAATGAGGACCGAGGTGAGGAAGAGGCAGAATCCAGTATCTCCTCCACCAGTAATGAGCAGGTGAGTGTGTCTCAGGAAGGAAGTGCCTATTCATTATTACTTTTAAATGCAGAAATCTTAGTGTACACTCCTCACTGTAATGAACAGATTTTGACATTTTCCTTCCCTTTTTTACATTTGTAAAGTGCTCTGCAAAAGTAAACCAAAACCAATTCAAATGAATACATAGATGTAACAATGACCTTGACCCTGCCAGTACCAAGAGAGTTAAGTACAACTGCTCCTCCCTGAAGGTGCGCTAGCTCTTTCAAGCCAGAATAGTAATAAGTCAGTGGTAACTGAGTGGATGGAAGGATGCAAAAGGTAGAAATGTATTCACTTCTCACCTGTGGGTCCACTATGAGTGTTTTCAGCAGAGAAGTATTTCCTAGTGTCTGGAATAATATATTACTTTTATAATGCCCACAGCTAAAGGTCACTCAAGAACCAAGAGCAAAGAAAGGACGACGTAATCAAAGTGTGGAGCCCAAAAAGGAAGTAAGTTGCCCACCTCGCAGTATCCAGGTGGCAAATGAAACAGGAAATATTTTCAGAGTATTTTGTATTTTCAAAGTATTTCAAAGACAATCACTCTTGGTGGATACTTGGAAATTCAGTTGCTGTCAATCGAATAATATCCATCAAGCTGAAACCAGTCTTCTGACTTCCCTGTCATTATCTGTTACCCTGGAATAGCATACATGCTCCAAGTCTCCATCTTAATTCAGCAGCCACTGACCAAAGCTTGGCTAAGTGGGAAGGGCACGTTGCTATTAATACATTTCCTGGGAGATCTGATATTTTTCCTAAGTATTATTAAAAACAACACATTTATCCAGTATATCGGTTGTGCCAACATTTGAAAACTTGAAGGAGACTGTGGTTGAGCTCAGCCGTTTTAAGTGATATAAGCTCTGCATGTTTTAAAACTGTGTAAATCTGGACACATTTCAAACATATATTCAGTGAGAAGTGGTTTAGGCTTTTAGGAAATTTGTTAATGAATCTAGTCCAATGAAGTGATTATAAGTTGACAATACTTTTTATATTCTATAAATTTTTATGTTTATTTTAAAAACAAAACTTACAGTATTAAGTAAAATTATAAATGAAGCTTACGTTTGTAATTGTAGCTGTTGTTAATTGTAGCTGTTGTTAATTGCATGTTCTTTTCATTCACTGATTGGGGGAGATTTGTTTATTTTTAAATTGTGGCAAAATATACATTAAATCTACCATCCTAACCATATTTTTTAACAGAAGTTTATTATATGGCTGTTTACGTATATCACTGTATTTTTAGCCTAATAGAGTAGTTCTTGAACTAGTGAATTATATTGCTTTGTTTTGCATCTAAACTCTTGTCTTACCTTTTAGGAACCAGAGCCTGAAACAGAAGCAGTAAGTTCTAGCCAGGAAATACCCACGATGCCTCAGCCAATCGAAAAAGTCTCCGTGTCAACTCAGACCAAGAAGTTAAGTGCCTCTTCACCAAGAATGCTGCATCGGAGCACCCAGACCACCAGTGATGGCGTGTGTCAGAGCATGTGCCATGACAAATACACGAAGATCTTCAATGACTTCAAAGACCGGATGAAGTCGGACCACAAGCGGGAGACAGAGCGTGTTGTCCGAGAAGCTCTGGAGAAGGTAATGCTTGTCGCCACACTGGGTGCCCTGCTGCAGCCGGCACTCCTGTCATGGTTAGGCTCCTTTTACTCATGCATCAACCCAGTAGCAGCTTTTAAATGTAGCAATAGAATGACACCAGTATCTTTTATAGCATTTCAAGTAATAATGATACTTTTCTCACCTAAATTTTTTACACATGTAATGAAGGGGAAAACGGTACCTCATGCAAGTAGAAACGATGTGTTAAGTTTCTGTTCCGTTGTAGGCGGTCTGTGTAAGTCGTGCGCTGACTTACTGTGGGTTGTCTTTTCATTCCAGCTGCGTTCTGAGATGGAAGAAGAAAAGAGACAAGCTGTAAATAAAGCTGTGGCCAACATGCAGGGTGAGATGGACAGAAAATGTAAGCAAGTAAAGGAAAAGTGTAAGGAGGAGTTCGTAGAAGAAATCAAGAAGCTGGCAACACAGCACAAGCAACTGATTTCTCAGACCAAGAAGAAGCAGTGGGTAAATACCAGTCTTTTTTAGACTGTTATTTCTGAAAACGTACCACAGGTATGATGCCAGTTTATTCAGAAGGTAGCTGTGGCACGTGCAGAAGATGTTTCTGAAATAAGATCAAATGTGAAGTGGTCAGCTTTAGTTTTTAAAATTTTATTAACAGTCCTATGATCTCTCAACCCCAGATCCCGTATTACTGTGTACTGCTCAGGATTATTTTGTTAAATTGAGATTATAATACCTTATTACATATTTATTACAATTAACTTATATAATTTCTCCATCTATGCAAATATTTTATTTGGGCAAATTGGCTGGCCCTAACTTTTACCTGGTGATTTCAGATGGGTAACATCCAAATGGTGAAATTATAAATGTAATTATCACAATAAAGAGTTTCAGATTTCCCTGCACTTAACATTTATGCATTAGATTTTGTTAAAGAAATCAATTATTTTTACTTTATAGTAGTGACATTTCACTGGTCTCTAACTACCCTCCCTTATACCTGACCAGCTAGTGTCATTTGTCGTCATGTCCGGCTCGCGAGTCTCATCCTCCCCACCAGAGCTTTTGAGTACACAGCATCCAAGTGCTCATCTTACAGTCGCCACAGTGCTCAGTGAATTAGGGAAAAGTTTTGCTCCCGAAAGCTCATAACTTGGTTTCAGTTGACTATATAAAGTTCTGTGATAAACTTTAATTCTTCATTTTATCCAGCCTATATTATATAAATACACATAAACTCTTCATGAAAGAAATATTTTTAAATCTGTGACAAAGATTTGGCAAGAAGGAAAAGAGAAACTTAGCATATAATTTAGAAGAATACATGAAGATAACTTGGTAGGAAGAGGTGGTGAATAACAAAATAAATATTGTTAACAAAAGACCAGGCAATCTGTGGAGGGAAAAAGAGAGCTTTATTTTCTGTTAAAAAAACAGCCTGCACATTGGGTGGCACAGCCTTCAGTACAAGTGAAAGTGTGCTCTCCGAAGAAGAAAATTTCCATATTCTTTAAGAAATTTCATTGGTGCTAGTAAAGTTTTGAGGAGCTGACAAGCTCTGATTGGTGACGGATGGCAGTCGGCAAAACTAGTCTGAGAGTTGCAGCCAACATTTTGTGTTCCAAGTGCTTTTCCCCCCAGCTCCTCAACTCAGTTTTAGTTGGGTATGACAAGAATGACTGAATTTGTGTGATCAACTCTCACAATATCATTAGATAGGAATTAAGGTATGCTCAAGATAACAGAAGCACAACACCCAAAGACGCTCATGCCTGTAGTCCCAGTGCTTTGGGAGGCCAAGGCAGAAGGAGTGCTTGAGCCCAGGAGTTCAAGGTTGCAGAGAGCTGTGATCGCACCACTGCACTCCAGCCTAGGCGATGGAACAAGATCTTGTCTCTTAAAAAATTTTTATGAGTAGAAATCTCTTAAGTTTACTAATAAAGAATCAAGAAAATGGGAAGAAGAGGCCATAATTATAAAACTGTCTTTTATAGCACTTTACCATTTGTGAAATAGCTGAAGTGGGTATTTTTGTACTCTAAGATGAGGAATTTAAGACCTATTAAAAACCCAGTTGGCAGAGCTGAGCTTTGTATGCTCATCACATTGGGTCTAGTAGACTAGTAAAAGGGTTAGAATTCTTTCTTCTTGGCCAGGCTCCATGCTCACGTCTGTAATCCCAGCACTTGGGGAGGCCGAGGCAGGCAGATCACTTGAGACCATGAAACTCCATCTCTGCAAAAAATACAAAAATTAGCCGGGCATGGTGGCGTGTGCCTGAAACTCCAGCTACTTGGGAGGCTCAGGCAGGAGAATCTCTTGAACCCAGGAGGTAGACATTGAAATGAGCTGAGATTGTGCCACTGCACTCCAGCCTGGGCAACAGAGCGAGACTCTGTCTCAAAGAACAAAAGAATTCTTTCTTCCCAATTACATCTTTCATTGTTGTAAGAAATAGAATAGTATTACAGGACAGAAAGCATGTAGGCATGCCAGATGCCGAATAATGGATGTCACGAGAAACATAGAAAGATGCATCTATTAAATATACCCATAGAAAGGGGGAAATTGAAAACGGATGAATACACAAAGAAAGAGTAGGTACTTGGGGGAAGGGATGGTGGTGCTCTGTCAAGTCTTAAAGATGAGGAAACTAAGAAGTTAAATAGCTCGATCTGAAGCCGTGTGACCAGTGGGTGGCACAGACCCCAGATGTGAATCCCGACATGCCTCACTCAAGCTGTTTCCAAAATTCACTCTGCACCTTTCTAATGGGGATTTTACTGAAGGTGCAATTGCTGAAATAATAGATAATAATGCATACGATACACAATCAGGAAGAAAATTAGAATTTTTAGTATCAAATGTAGGCTATTCTCCCTCCAGGGCTCTCACCAGCCATCAAATCTGCATGTGTCTATCTACAGAACTTTCATATTTATACTGATCTGTTGTGAAGTGTTTACATTCAAAACAGTCTCTCATCTTCCTTGCCTCACTGTGGATGTCTGTTCATGATACTACCATTAGTTCACCAAGCTAGCTTGGAACTTTAGCTTTACTTTTTTCACTGTTCTTCCATGACCAGAGTTCAACCACGGTACTATGGACCCTTGCACTAGAACATTCTTCGGGGGAGGTGTACATTGTGGGATGTTTAACAGCATCCCAGGCCTCTGTCCGCCAGTAGTACCTTCTGCCCCAAAGTTGTGACAGTCAAAAGTATCTCCAGACATTGCCAAATAAGATGAACACTGAGACTTGGCCACTAGATTTGAGGTTGTAAGTGACCTTGCTAACAGCGTATTAGTGGCATGGGATGAGTAAAGACTGCAGCGTAGCTGGAAAGGGATGTGAAGTCAAGGGCATTTTAAGAAAAGAAACGGGAATGACCCCCATAGAGATGGAAAAAACAGTGGTGTCAGGTACCACCTGACAGCAGCTTGAGTTTGCTGACAGCCGGGCACGAGCTACAGTCATCGCAGCGCTCCCTTTCCATCTGCTGTGCATAAAACGTATTCAGATTCCACAAAGGGTCGAGCCAGAAAGATCTGTTAAAAGCACCACCTCAGGAGTCTGCCGTTTTAACCAGTCTCTTAGACATCCACACCCCAGTCTAAAGACTGCCCCGATTTCTTCCCCGCAGTGCTACAACTGTGAGGAGGAGGCCATGTACCACTGCTGCTGGAACACGTCCTACTGCTCTATCAAGTGCCAGCAGGAGCACTGGCACGCGGAGCACAAGCGCACCTGCCGCCGGAAAAGATGAAGCCGGCCCTTCCGGAGTCGCCCCAACGATCACTCTTTCCAGACACAGCGGTTTTTGTTTCCAAGAAGCCAAAATTGTTTAGAATTTGCTTCCCATTTTGCACCAGCCTTTAAACACTTTTCGTGAAGAAATTTTGCACAGTAGTTTAAATCTTTTGTTAATGCTCCTCCGAAGTTTTTCAGGGGGTAAAAGTAACATCAGTGGAGGGTATTATTTTAAATAAATTTTAATTGAGAATTTGTTGCATTTTCAGCAAATTTTAAAACATTTTTAGGTTTTACAGAGATTTTAACCTTTAAACAACAGATCTTTAAACAGGTGAATACAAGTGAGTTTAACAAAGAAACATTTAGAATAGATCTGAATGTAAGAACTACAGAACTGTTTCAGAAATAAAACATACTACCTTGATGTGACATTTTTTTCTTAACCTTGTTGAGCTGGTTTTGTTCAGCTTAATTTACTGTTCAAAGGCATTATCTGTTGGTCACACCAGTGGGTATATGATTGAATTTAGGGAACAGGGTTGACACAGCAGGGCTAGTCCTGCATATTTTTTCTTAAATATTTCCCAATTGTGTTTTTCATTATTTCTTTTCAATATATAACTTTTATAACAAATTATTAGCTTTGATCTTGTAGTTTAAAATTGCAGGGAACTGGGGTAATCTTTTACTGAGCTGGATCTTAGAGAAAATGAATATTTAAATTTTAAAGTTTGCACATTTCATCTTTGTCCTAACATGAGTGCTTGTAACAAAATAAACAACAAAAACAAAGAGCCAAAAACTACCTTTATCCACATGTGAAATTACAGATGAGGCATACAAATTTATTTAATGCTTCCCCTTCCCTTCCCACATATCATCTCACTGCCTATTATCTGGTGTCACCTCATGTATTGTAAGTTAATACTAAAAGAAGAGAAAGCACTTAAGTTTCACAGAAGCCGTTATGTTTGTAGTAATGGGTCATTGCCTACTAATGAACTCCATCACTGTACACAGAATGAAGAATAATGCATGTTAATTTTCTTGTATTAAAGATGCCGTGATTTGTAAAAAGTCTGTATTTTGCGGAATGTCTGGATTAAGAAGCATTACCAATAGGAATGGATCGATAGTTGAATAATGATTTTTTATACATAGATATATAAAATACAGCCAGGAAAACTTAAATTTCTTTTAAAATATCTCACAGTTTATGTGTTTTTTTTTAAAGACTGATCTTAGAACAAGTCAAATTCCCATTTATCATTTAGTTATTTTTTGAGGTTAGAGAAATAATTTGTAAATATTTATTTAGACCTTTGATATTTATTAAAGCAATTACTCACAATGGAAGTGAAAGAATCAGGAGAAAAGCCTTTTAAAAAGTTTTCTCCAGGTTTGTCAGGGTCACTCTAAAGATAAAAATGTAACTAAGTCTTCTGTGAAATATCCATCTAATCTTGATGCTGTTGCAGATGGTGGTGACACAAGTTAATTGACAAACTACTGCCAAATGGTGCACAATATTTTGTAAAAAGTACCCAGTAGCCCCATTTCATACAATGTTCCTAAATTACGCAGTGACTTGGCATCATCGCTCCCTCCTTGTTGCTGTGTAATTGGAGTTGCCACAGTGTGTGGCGCTGATGGACGTGTCAGAACCGAGAACACTTAACCTTCTTTGATTGTTTTTCAAGTTTTAAGACTTCGATCCACCCCTATGAGAGCAAGTAATTGTGGAAATATTTTTGGTGTAAAATCATTCCAGAGTATGTAATATTTAACTGATAGCTGCATGAAAGTGAGATTCGTGTTACTTTGGCTTTTTTGTCTCTGTTGACACGGTTGCACATTTCCAAGTTACTACAGCGTGAAAACTGTGTGTTTAAAAAAAAAAAAAAAAAAAAAAACAAAATTAAAAAAAGAGATTGTGGCCTGGTTTTGTAAAAGTTTTAGGTAAAATTACAATTGATTGTTTTAGGAATCATTATTAAAAATTTTCTGCAAATCATAAAGCTATATCGAGGTGTTGAGCTTAGCCACTATGCACATTGTAATTATTCATTGTGGCTGTCCAGTTCTATGATGCATTCTGGCATTTTGTAAGCTGCTCTGACTAGCAATATATAGATTCATTTAATGTGTTAACATTGGTTAATAAATGTATTTAAAAAAAAAACTAGCTTTAGAAATTTATTTAGTCTAGCCCCTGTATCCAACCAAATACTACTGTTGCTAAATGTTGGTCATATACTGTGGCTCACTCTTTGGTGACTATTTAACTTTATATAAAATCAGTGTGTTAAACATCATTCATTCACCTAAACATATAAATTGAATTTACTTTCACCAGATCTCAAAAAGACCATACATGATATAAAAAGGAGAGGATGATGATTGTATCAGCTGCATATCAATTATTGCAAATCAGCCTGAAAAACAGACAACTCAGAATGGAGCAGATTCTTAATTGGAAGCCAGCTGAGGCTTACCCTTTGCTGTTTTCATCTCCTTGTTGGTATGGTGGTTGCAGGTAGTTAACCAGCCCCAGTTCTTAGTGCCAACATTAACCCAGCCTTAGTCGGTACTCTCTGGTTTTCATCATTCATGCCCTGTAGATGCATCACAACTGAGATCAGATGGTTTAGGTCTGAATATTAAAGTCCCAGTTACTGTAGGATTGTAAAGTTTCCAACAGTAGTAGTAGTAGTCTATTCATCCTCATTTTGTCTTTCTTCTTCTAGATACATTTTCCTAAGCAACAGGTTTACTGGTCCTCACTTAAAAATAAGGTGTCGGCCAGGCACAGTGGCTCATGCCTGTAATCCCAGCACTTTGGGAGGCCAAGGTGGGCAGATCACCTGAGGTCAGGAGTTTGAGACCAGCCTGGCCAACATGGTGAAACCCTCTCTCTACAAAAATACAAAAAAAAAATTAGCCAGGCATGATGGCAGGTGTCTGTAATCCCAGCTACTCGGGAGGCTGAGGTGGGAGAATCGCTTGAACCCGGGAGGCAGAGGTTGCAGTGAGCCGAGATCGCCCCATTGCACTCCAGCCTGGCGACACAGCGAGACTCCGTCTCAAAAAAAAAAAAAGGTATCACTTGTCACTTTATGAAATGCCAACTCTGATTCTAGACCTTAATTATTAGAATTGTGTTCTAAAATAGTCTTTTCAATTAAAAAAATGTCAGTTGACAAATACGAAACCCGCATCTATAATACATGAGTATCACTAAAAATTTTAGTCATTGATGACCGCAAAATGAAAGAAGGCCTCTAGGAGGGCGTATGGAGTGAATGAAGTGACAAGGTTGCTTCTGTAATTGGGGGCAGACGAAATTGAAGTAGTGAAGCAAGTGACTGAGAGAATAAAAAGCAGTTTGCCACTTTCCAATATAAAAGAAAATAAAACTAGAAATAGGATACTTGTGTGAAAGTGGTCTTTTCATAAACAAGAAGGAAAAATGTGCAATTGTAGCAAAGCAATAGCTTTGGTCGGGCTACTCAAGACAAGATAGGTGTAAACAGGTAAGTTTAAAAAGATTTAATAACTTGCTCAGACTTACCTAGTAGGTGAGCGGCAGAGCTAGGTCTCAAGCTTGGTTCGGTTTGATTGTAAAACCCATTTTCTTAACTCTTACGCTAGGCTGAATATACAGATAGAAAATTACTTGACAAACATTTGAAATTAAAGTCATCAAGTTCAATACATCTAGAATCAAACCCATCACCTTCCCCTGCCTCACTCCACTTCTCCAGTCTCATAGTCCTGGTCACCCAGACTAGACTGATGTAACAAGTGGCCTCGCCCTGTTCTTTGCCTTCAGTCTTTAATTCAGTAGTTCTCAAACTTGTGACATCAGGATTGCTGGAGGGCTTATTAAAGCACCACTAGGCTCCACCTCCAGCGTGTGCATTGCTCCCAAGTTCCTAAGTGTTGCTGATGAGAACATCCCTTGAGAACACTGCTTTACTGACACGTGGAGGGGGGAAAAAAAAAAAAGAAATGGACCCTTTCCTGAAAAGTGCACATTTACATACATGCACAGATAATGCTGCGCAAAATTCTGTGGATTCCTAAGGCCCAGAATTCTGTTGACCCTCACGTTAAGAATCCTTAATCCAGTAGGACGAGAGCAGCAAAATGGGAGGGATACAAGTGGAGGCCCGTTACTGTAATTTAAGTAAGTCAGGGCCTCGCAAACGTTCGTGAGCACACAGATCACCTGAGGACCTGGTAAAGGGTCTGGTGTGGGGGAGCCGGTAATTCTGCCCCTTCTAATGAGCCTCCAGGTGGTACTGATTCTTGTGGACAGGGACAGTACATGAGAGGCCGGGTGCTCAGGAGTGTGTAAACTCATGAGATGAAGTACTACTGCACTAAATTATAAACTCCATAAAGCAGCACTGTTAAATAAAAATATATGAGGCATGCATGTCACTTCAAATTCTCTAATAGCCATATTTGAAAAGTCAGAAATAGGTAACATTAATAATACCTCTTAATATATCCAGAATACCACTTCAACATGTGATTAACATAAAAATGATTGAGATCGCTTACATTCATGTTTAGCACTAAGTCTTTAAAAGCTGGTGTGTCTTTTATAGCTTCCGCGTATCTCCATTCAGACTGGCCATGCTCATTTACACGTAGCCAGTGGCAACCTGTATTCAATTCAGTGTATTGGACAGAGCAACCTAAAAATAAGAGCTTTGTCTTAGACCAGTGCATGCCCTATCAGCGCCTTGCCTGTAGTAGATATTCATACAGCAAAAATGTATTAAAGCTTACTCGGAACAAAGGAGCTGGAAAAAAATCAGTTCTTGCCAGAATTTAAGCCTCCCTGAGGGTAGGCTCTTGACATGTTTCAAAGTCTCAGGTCTGAAAACTTAAAAATATCTAGTCAAGCTCCAAAATGACATTTCAATTAGGCAACCCTGGCAAGGGATCCTAAGTATCCTTCTGCTCTAAAGGGCAGTCTAAGAACCCTTGAGTCTAACTCCTGAACTCCAGACTGGAGAGAAAGCAGACCCAGAGCTTCCTGGTGTCACAGTGTTAGTAACACCATGCCTCCTCTTCGGTAGTCCTTTACAGACTGTAGGTGGCTTCATAAAGTCTTGCAAGGACAGGAAGTAGTCCCTACCCTCCTGGAACGAACTTTTTTTTTTTTTTTGAGACAGTTTCACTCTTGTTGCCCAGGCTGGAGTGCAGTGGCACGATCTCGGCTCACTGCAACCTCCGCCTCCCTGGTTCAAGCGATTCTCCTGCCTCAGCCTCCCGAGTAGCTGGGACTACAGGCGGCTGCCACCACGCCCAACTAATTTTTGCATTTTTAGTAGAGACAGGGTCTCGCCATTTTGACCAGTCTGGTCTTGAACTCCTGACCTTGGGTGATCTACCCGCCTCGGCCTCCCAAAGTGCTGGGGATTACAGGCGTGAGCCACCGCGCCCGGCCGAACGAGGAAGGATAGGAGAGCAGAAGCTGAAGAATGCTGAGGAAATTCAGAAAACGCTGTGTAAGCATCATCCACCGATTCGTCAATGTGAGAACTGCTTGAGCTCCTACAGCATCTGTGTGGGATGTGGGGTAAACAGCAATGAGCATAGCAGAGCAGACCTCTCCGGTCTCCTGAAAGCTGATCCTCTAGCGAGCAAGGTGCTATGAAGACAGATGCAGGACCGTAGGATACAGAGGAAGCATAAAATCTCAGGAGGGGAAAGAACTAGTGAGCTGAACCTTTCAGGGTGAGCAGGGGTTAGCTGGAGATGAAACAGGACAGAGGAACCATATTGATTTTGGATGATTTGTTTTCCACCTTCATATTTTTACAATGAACATTAATACTTTTGAAAGTGGGGGGAAGTTAGAAAAAGGCTTGCTAGAGAGGTGTGTAGTAAGAGTTATAGGAGAGTAATGGGAGATTTGGCGTGGTTACAGTCAGCGACAGGGGCAGAAGGAAGGAGGGTACTGGCTTTAGAGGACGAGCAGGGGCAACGGCATAGTGAGGGCAGCAGGCCAAGACGTGAAGATGAGAGAAGACGATCCAAGAAACATGGCAAAAGGGGGAACGAAACAGACGGAGGGAAATGATGTTTGGGACAACACGAGGAACCTATTTTTTTTTTTGAGACGGAGTCTCGCTCTGTCTCCCAGGCTGATGTGCAGTGGCGCGATCTCGGCTCACTGCAAGCTCCGCCTCCCGGAAGAGAAACCTATTCTTATCTAACCAGGAGCCCCTAGAGAGAGAAGGTGCAAGTATTCTCCAACTTTGGAATTGTAAAAAATGATCTTAGTTTTAAAATTGATGCAAAAGTCAAAGGTTGAAAAAGTTACAAAGTGACAATGTCTCAGCCGATTTAGTTCTCTTGTTCAGAGGCAATCAGGGACTCCGCCAGTTTCCTATGCATCCTTCCAAAGACAGACACACACAAGCTAGTGCTATCCTAGCATTGAGAACAGTCAAATTCGGTTATCTGTAAACGTGAATTTAGACACATATGCATATACATACATGTGTGTATATGTGTCTGTATATATGTCAAAGTGCACTCAAAGTTTCATTAAAGTATAACCAGAAAGTAGAATACATTGTAAAGTATGAGCGTGGTGGCTCACACTTCTACTCACAGCACTTTGAAAGGCCAGGGCAGGAGGATCACTTGAGGTCAGAAGTTTGAGGCCAGCTTTGGCAACACAGTGAGACCCCACCTCTACCAAAAAAAAAATTTTTTAAACATTATAAAAAGTGCCAATCCACTGTCTTCTATCTCACTTTAAAGAGGATCATAAACATTAGGAAAGACTAAGCTCTGAATTTTTAGAATCTTTTAATAATTCTAGCAACTGAACACCTGCGAATGGGAGGGTGAAGGGATGAGGCACTGAGGACCACACATTTTTAGGTTTGTCTCCAGTGAAGATGTTATTTGTATTCAGTTTCTTACTGCTCTTGATCCTTAGGCCAAAGAGAGCTCAGAACAAAGGAGCTGAGAACAATCAGTTCTCGCCAGAATGTAAGCCTCCCCAAGGGCAGGCTCTTATCTGTAAATGTGAGTTTATACACAAAGGTACACATTTATACACATAGGTACTCTTTTCATAAATCATTTCCAAGCATTTTTACTCAGATTTCACTAGTGTTTCTGGGAAGCCTTCAGAGTCCCAGCAACGCACTTCCACGTCCCCTCCCAAAGATGCCAGTGGGAAGGAGCCCAGCTCAGACTGCAGCCCCTGAGTCCCAGGCTCTGGCCTAGAGACACAGTTCCAGTTCCCAAACCCAACCCTGTGGGCCGTGAGGGAGGGGCATCCTCCTTCACACCTGTCTTGTTGGGAGGTGTCCTCACCCCCAGCCTCTAGCAGAGACGGCATAAACCTGCCTGACCAGCAGTCCCAGGCACAATGTCTAAATTAAATCCTGAAGATGTTTCTGTTTCACCAGCAATTTAAAAACTCTCAAAGATTACTAAAATCACATGAACCTGAAAAGCACTGGGGCTTATCTGCTTAATTTACAAGTACTCATTTATTTATAAGCCAGTTTGGTACCATGAACAATATACAGACAGACATGTACACATGCATATACAAAAACACAGACAGACAAAGAAAGATCTTACAGCTTTAGTTTTAAAATGTGAGCCATGAGTCAGGTGAAAATCACTAGTATCAAAGAACAGTTGGTTTTAACCTGTGTCTCTGTGAATGGAACAGGCTGAGATTTATCTGTCCCACAGGGCCCAAGCCTCATGGAGTTTTAGAGAAAACGGGGTAGCAAATTTATTTCCCAAAGCACACACAGAGAATTTAAGCCTCGCTAAGGAGGAGCTGAAGTGTGGTAGTCAGAGGAAAATTAAAAAGGGATGCCAAGGTAACTTACCACAGGATTTTATGGGGAGGCCAATTTCATTTAGATAGGTAGCTTTCAGTTTAGTCTGTTTTCTAACTGGACCAATGGACTCAGGGCAGAGCCCATTAAGAAACAGGGCCAAGGCCAGGCACGGTGGCTCACACCTGTAATCCCAGCACTTTGGGAGGCCAGGGTGGGTGGATCACGAGGTCAGGAGTTTGAGACCATCCTGGCTAACATGGCGAAACCCCATCTCTACTAAAAATACAGAAACAAAATTAGCCGGGCGTGGTGGCGGCGCTTGTAGTCCCAGCTACTTGGGAGGCTGAGGCGGGAGAATGGCGTGAACCCGGGAAGCGGAGCTTGCAGTGAGCCGAGATCTTGCCACTGCACTCCAGTCTGGGCAACAGAGTGAGACTCCGTCTCAAAAAAAAAAAAAAAAAAGAAAAAAGAAAAGAAAGAAACGGCTAAAAAACTGTGAAAACCAGGCAGTTAGAAGGCAGGGCATTTAGGTGTTTAAAAATCAAGGATTTTACTTTTTTTTTTTTTTCTTTTTTTGAGACAGAGTCTTGCTCTGTCACCCAGGCTGGAGTGCAGTGGTGCGATCTCAGCTCACTGCAGCCTCCACCTCCTGGGTTCAAGCAGCTTTTCTGCCTCAGCCTCCCAAGTAGCTGGGACTACAGGCGCCTGCAACCATGCCTAGCTAGTTTTTGCATTTTTTGTAGAGACAGGGTTTCACCATGTTGGCCAGACTGGTCTCGAACTCCTGACCTTGTGATCTGCCCACCTCGGCCTCCCAAAGTGCTGGAATGACAGGTGGGAGCCATCGCGCCCAGCCAGGATTTTACTTTTCTACTGAATCCCAGATCCCCTCAAAAAGGGGACTGTCATGGGACGGGGCCATAGAACACCTCCACAGTACACTTCATTACAAAGACATTTCTCTACATGTTTAAACTGCACCTTTTTAATCTAAACATGGAAAGAAATGAGTAACTCCCTGTAGTAATAACCATTTACTATAAAGAACTGCCTTCAGACACCCCCAAAACTGCAGCTCTCACCAGTGACGCCGGGCATCACACACACCAAGGTTAAGTCCTGTCCCACAGTACAGCGTAATCTCCAGTGCCCCAAAGCCAAGAGATCAATCAGGTCACGCAGCACATAATGTGGTCTCAGACCTGAGAGGACCTGCCCATGACTCTCGAGACTGCACAGGAAGACAGAAGACCCCGAAAAGCAGTGAGTGGTGCCTTTTCCTGCGTTCATTAAGGTGTCTGAGTCATGAGATGTCCCCTCCAGATCCTTTCAAGTGGAACCAAAGACAGCAAAGAGTAAGGAGGAGCAGGAAGAACAGGGAGAGCCGTTCTTGAGAAAGGAAGTGAACACAGAGGAACCAAAAACACATAATTTTTTTTAGAAAGGGTTTCAATTTACTGAAAAAAAATTTCCAAAACAAGACCCAAAGAGCAATAGCAGAAAGGCCTTAAACACACACACACACATACACATATAGCTTGAATATCAGTTTTAATTAAGCTGACCATAGAGCTTAAAAAAAAAAATTGCCTGGGCGCAGTGGATCATGCCTGTAATCCCAGCACTTTGGGAGGCTGAGGTGGGTGGATCATGAGGTCAAGAGATCAAGACCATCCTAGTCAACATGGTGAAACCCCATCTCTACTAAAAATACAAAAATTAGCTGGGCGTGGTGGCAGGCACCTGTAATCCCAGCTACTCGGGAGGCTGAAGCAGGAGATTCACGTGAACCCAGGAGGTGGAGGTTGCAGTGAGCTGAGATCACACCATTGCACTGCACTCTAGCACTGGCAACAGAGTGGGATTCTGTCTCGGAAAAAAAAAAAAAAGAAAACTCAAATCTCTTTATCAGATTCTAGCCAGGACAAACAGATGATATTTCTGTGTTTTGAATCATTTTTACCAAAGGTACCTTCCTGAGTGGCAAAGCAGTATCCCACAAAGTCGGAAGTTATCACAAATACCGAACCAAAAGGGACAAGGGAGGAGCCGGCTGCAGCAGTGAAAGCACGAACCCTAGGCATCAGGCCACAGGGTGGACATGCTTTTGTTTTTTCCCTTTTTTCCTTTTTGTGTGTAAATCTTGCAGGGGATCCAAAGCAGGTAGTTTAAACATTTAAGGATTTAAAATTGTTTTTTGTCTGATTTCAGCTGGAATGTTGCTTAGCTAATTCCCTGGATGTCAGCATTTCATCAGAGTCAGTCACTAGAGTCCTAGTGTAGAAAACATTGGTTGGATCTGCATTTTAAAGATCTCAGTAATTTTATTTTTGTCCACTCTCCTCTTTTAGACTATTAGTCTTTTAGTTATTTGTTTTATTGCCCTAAGTAATTGTCAGCTAGGCAACAAAGGTGTGTTTTGGAGACCCATCCAGCCCGCTGGGTGGTCTGTTTAATTGAGCAAAGAATAGGTGAAGAATACTGAGCAGCCCCCGAACCAGAGGGTTCACAGTGACCCTGGGGCTGCCACAATAGGAGTCTCAGGGAGGAGGTCAGAGACCTGGGAGTTTCCTCAGGTGGTCGTGACAGGGATCTCTTCGTTCACCTCCTCAATGGAGGTGATTTTCTCAGAATTCATTTTAGAAGTTTTTTAGGTGCCACTGGAAGTCTTCCATTTAATTTGTTTCTAAAACTGGCTTTTTCCAATTGTGTATACAAATAAATGATTTTAGTATTTCAGAAGACCTCCATTTTTGGTCATTGCTATCTATGATCACCCTGGGTTAGGCGGGTTCCCTTTCCCAGATATCTATAACGTATGTAAAACCTACTGGCATTTAATAGGAGTTTGCCACAGATTAAACATCAGGTCCAAATTTCAAAAATAGAAACACAGCTGCAATTTTTAAAAGCATACTATGTACAAAGAGATCACAAATGCCTAACTGCAAATCTGTTGACCCGAACCTCTGCTGTGAGACGGGCAGAACAACTTGGACCCAAATCCCTTGTCCTGAGACAGAAGTGGAAAATATTTCTCTATAGAGCTCTTTACCTGAATCTCCTACACAAAGACAGAGAGCAAAGCCCTTACTCTTAAAAGAAAAAAGAGTTTGAAAAACAGCCTAAATAAGTCAGGACTTTCAACCAAAGAGTGGTGTTACCAGCATGCTAGGGGTTTGATCTCGGTCCTGCTGCCTTCTGCACAGAAAGCCAATCACTGAGACAAGTACGGCCAGGGAAGAAGGCTTTAATCGGGTGCTGCAGCTGAGGAGATGGGAGATCAGTCTCAAATCCATCTCCCTGACCCACTACAATTAGGAGTCTATAGAGCAGGGAAGAAATGTAACTACGTGCAGGAAAACGGGAACTAGGGAGGGATAAGGAAGAGGAGTCAGTCGACAGGCAGCAGGTGAGCGGTTTGGCCTCTCACTGTCCAGATGTGGTGACTGGTGAGTTTGAGCTCCTCGATACCATCTGGTAGGCCTGATAGTTGGTGTCCTGAGAAAGAAACTCAGGTAAGACAAATGTAAGGTTCTCAAGTTTTAAGACTGGGAAGGTCAATTTCTATGTTTATCCTAAAGCAACCACGAATGTCAATTTTATAGGACAACTGGGCTAGTTTGAGTGGGAGGCCCAGTTTCAGGAGAACTCACCCAAAACACCTGGTGGGACTTCTGAAGACAGAGTTTGTGCTGGCACCAAGTGCTGCTTTCAGAGAGAAACACCATGTGGTCAGGGGGTGACACTCTAAATCCTGCAGACTATACCAGATAGTCAAACTAAAAGGAAGAATCTGAGGCAAAGTTAATATAAGCAGGGAGTTGATTTGGGCCAAGCTTGAGGATTGCAGCTGGGAGCATAGATTCAAGTTGCCCTGAGTATATGCTCTGATAATATATGCTCTGAGAAGCAGCAGTTACAGGTGGGTTTTTATTTTGTTGTTGTTGTTGTTGTTGTTTGAGATGGAGTCTCGCTCTGTCACCTGGGCTAGAATGCAGTAGTGCAATCTCAGCTCACAGAACCTCCACTTCCTGGGTTCAAGCAATTCTCCTGCCTCATCCTCCCAAGTAACTGGGATTACAGGCGCACGCCAGTATGCCCGGCTAACTTTCCAGGGTTTCACCATGTTGGCCAAGCTGGTCTTGAACTCCTGACCTCAGGTGATCTGCCCAATTTGGCCTCCCGAAATGCTGGGATTACAGGTGTGAGCCACTGCGCCCAGCCACAAGTGGGTTTTTAAAGGCAAAAGAGGAGGACAGGGAGTTGGCTGACAGCAAGTTGGCTGTCAGGAATTCTTGTCGGTTTATAGAAACAATAGTGCTGAGTGATTGGCTGTACATTGTTAAGCTACAGGATGCCAGTTACAGCATCTGGTGTGGCGTCACTAGGTTGACTCATGACTGTAGGGTACAGGGCATGGGGTATGGTGTCCGGTGCATGTCACTAGGTTGATTTATAACAGTAGGGTACAGGGCATGGGGTACAGTGTCTGATGTGGTGCCACTAGGTTGATTCACAGTTACTTGCAGCAGCAGCAAGTAGTTTCAAGAGATGCAGGCATAAGGTCAAGGGGTGTGTGTGATGTGACTGCTGCCTCGTTTTACTGTCTCTCTGGACTTGATAATTTAAAAGGACTCATACTCCTGAGATAAAAGTTCTTTTCTCACATTTCTATGGGCAGGAATAATTTGTATTATCATAAGTTCTCTACAATGTATAGAGCTGTAAAGTAGCTCAAAGACAATAAAATGCAGAGATAACCTGGATGGATAAGCTAGTCAGGATATCCAAAAAAATAAATATTTTGGCCCATGTAAAAATCCTTCACAGTATTTCCTGACAAGTTCAACAATTCAATAGTCCAAGGGATACAAACAAAACAGTCTATAGAAAGAGAAATAGAAACGGCTTTAAAGATATTTTTAAATACACTCACTTATGACAAGAGAAATGCAAATGAAAACTACCATTTCTGACCTGGGACACTGGCAAACGCATAGAGACACCACGATTTCTGTCAGCGAAGTGTTGCTGGTAAAAGTGAAAATGAAAACGAAGCCACCATGGAACACTTCCTGGGAAAATCTGACCAGATGACAGGTGCGTTGACGCTTTGGTGCTGCAATCCCTCTTCGGGAAATTTGTCCATCAGACACGCTTGGCCAATCATGAAATAAACTGTTGTCATGACAAAAATCGATGACTCCTAATAGCAGAAGACGGGAAAAAGACTAAGTGCCCATTAATAGGGCCTGTGGTGCAACCACACAATGGAATACGAGGCTCCTTATAAAAAAAAAAGTAATCAAGATGAACTGTACAGAAAGCAATGTACAGATTACATAGTACGTGTCCTTTCCGATTAGAAGGAGGGTGGTAGGAATATACACTCATGATTGGCCTGTATTCCCATAAACACTGAAAAGACAGCAGTAACTAGTAAAAACAGTTCTCTCTCAAGATGAGCTGCGGGGACCGGGGCACAGGAACAAGATTGCAAGCACGACTTCACCATGAACACCTTCTCATGCAGTGTCCACATTTGGACCATGTGATCGGATTATCTACTTAAAACACTACATTTTGTGTATTAAAAAAAAAAAAAAAAAATTTTTCTTAACAGCCCAGGCAGTAAATGTTGAGATGTTGACACCAGGTAATAGTGACATTTTTTTCTTCCTAATTGTGCCATTACTAACCTCAGGGGCCATGGTCCCTCCACATGTGCTGTGGCGTCCACTTACGAAGGGATGCTTTGTTTCCATGTAGCTCCTCAAACCCTAGTCCCATCCCAAATTAAGTGCTTTAAACACAGTAGAAACTCCTTAAAATGCCAGTGGCCTGACTGCTGTCCTTATTCTCTGAACTTCAAGAAGCCTTCGAAGGCACGACTGAGTTGAGTGGGCTGCGTCCAGCACTGGACTTGGGTGGTGATGGGGAAGACGGGTCTTTCTGTAGAAACATAACCCCGTAAGTCATCCTTTCACATAAGTTAACAAAATACTTCACATGGTAACACCTAAATACTCGATCTGTAAACCGATGGAGGGATTATTTATGCCGTAAAGGATCACAGGGTCTCTTAAAATTGCTCCTTCTCAAGTGTGTCTTCACTTATCTCGAAACATGGTAGGTGTTAGAAACTTGTAGCAGACCTGTTCACTTCTGTTGATGGACTGTCAATCAGCATTAAGCTGGAGTAATTCTGAACTTCGGTGTTGAAAAGGAATTCTTATATTTTGGAGACCTCATTGTTGTTTCCGGGAAATTAAAGCCCTGGATACCCAGCACCCTTCCTCCTAAATTAAGGAAGGAGAGGCGTTGGCTGAGAAAGGGGGCAGACATGGGTGCTCCTGCCCCTGCCTCGACCTGCCATGATCCCATCAGGCTGGCAAGCGTGTTGCATCGCACCTGAGTCCAGAGGCTAATCAGGACCAGAGGTTTGAAGGCAGGAAAAATATGTTTAGGCAGAGGAAGCATCAGTGTGGTCATATTTTGGTTAGATCCATTTAAAGAACGCCGTGTTAGGAAAAATAAGAACTTCACTGTCATCTACTCTTACCCCTCATCTTAGAGACAGAAAAGATAATACGTGATCTGCACTTTGTGGCTGAGCCAAGACACTGCTGTGACTGGAGAGGGTGGGCACCTCCCTCAGAGCTCACGCCTCAGAGCTGCCAGACTTGGGGAGCTGTGGGATCCTTAGCACCAGTGGTTGGAGTTCAAATATTTGCTGGCTGAAGAAATGAATGAGGCAGAAGTTGAAAAATTAAACTCCTTTGAGGGCTGCCTCCAGCTGTCATTTATTTCTGTAGGACCCACGGGCTAAGAATAGCCTTTATACTTTTAAATGGCAGAAAAAAGATCAATAGGATACTTCATGATGGGAAAATCATTGGAAATTCAATTGGTGTCTCCCAAAAAAGCTCCATGGGACTAGAGCCACAGTACTTTTGCGAGGGCTATCTGTGGCTGCATTTGTGCTACAGCTCAGAATCGAGTAATTTAGGTAGAAACCATCTGCCCACAAAGCCTAAAATATTTTCTAGCTGGCCCTTTACAGAACAAGTTTGCTTTCCCCATCTTATAAGGTTAGCAGTGAGCTGGAGCCGACACCAAGCATGGCCAGCATGCCTGTTACCTTCTGGGGCAACTGCCCACTAAAGGCTAATGGTCTAATCTTAACCCACAGAATCCCTAAAACCCATTAATATCACCCAAGCCCATCTTTGCAGCCCAATTCTGCCTCCGGGAAACAGCTGGTGGCTGATATAGGTGGCAGAGTGTCACCTGTCTTTGGTTTATGAGCCCCCAAAACGATCGTCTAGCTGACGGCAACCTGATGCAGCCCAGGAAATGCCTGCGACATGCTCACCAGCAGCTGGGAACCCCTCTGTGAGGATGAGAACACTTTACATTAAGAATCCCCCGTTTTGTTTTGCAGCAGAGACTGCTCAGGCCGCACATGTGTGGCCTCTCAATTCTCTCAGCCATTTGAAGTGCCCTATCCCTGCCGGGAGGCTGAGTTCTCCACAGAAACCGGGTCCGACAGTGCGAGGCCTGAGGAGCAGACCCTGTGGAAACACCTTTTTATATCTGACCAAAGCAGCCAGTCATGGGCCAGTGATGCAAGAAGGTCAACCGGTGCATTCTGGCCCCTCAGAAAAGCAGTCACCAGGAAGGTCAGGAGGAGGTTGCTGACTCCAGCTTCCCCTGCAGCTGCCCCAAGCAGGCCCAGGAGCCCTGCAGGTTTGGGTTCACCAGGTCCCACAATGCTGCGTTTCTTACAAGCTCCTGGAGGATGCAGATGGTCCCGGTCAGAGGCCGAATTCTGAGTATCAGGAGCCGTGGGACAACGCTTCTGCGATTGAGGAAGGCATTTCTGGGGTGGGCGGAAGAAAGGTCTTTGGCTGAACTGGAGCATCTGCCTCCATCAGTGTTTTCCGGTAACTGTACTATCCGCCGTCTTCCCTTCCCACAGCTGACCATGGCTTTGGAAAATGCTCTGAAACTTTCCTTTCAGAGGAGTTGACTCCCAACTGCACACTTAGGGGAAGTCAAGCCTACTTCTCAGAATTCAGAGAAGGAATAAAAAGGAATTCGTTTCTAAAGGCCCTTTAGAAGTAACTTCAGGTCTGACAGCGGCCAGCTAATCTCTGGTCACCTTCCAGGAATCTTCCGGCTGCAATAAAACATTTACTACCTGACTATAAACCCAATTACAGATAGAAAAACATAGTCATTTAAATTGAATATAAGCATCTGGCCTCTGCCCATCATAATGGAGTAACATAAAAATCTATTTTCAAAAGGAAACTAAATATTGACCAAAACATGAATGGGAGACCTCAGAGTAATACAGCTCTTGCCTGGATGGAATCTGTAATCAGGAGGAGACAGGATTGTAACTCGTGCCAGTGTGAAAGGGTTTGCTCAGGTATCACTGATTTTGCTTAAATGCAGGGGTAATTTCCAAAGCTCTTTGAAGCTGAATTTCACTATTTAATTTAGTGCAGGTCCTGGGGAGCCCACCCTGACTTACCTCACAGTACGATGCAGTGATGTGGCCACAACGCTGGGCAAGAGAAGCCAAGGTCAACAGCCCAGGAGTGGCTGGGTCCTTACTAGGCTCCCAGGCACACTTCATGGTGGGCCGTGGGCCAGGAGGAACACCTTTGTCTGGTCCATGAGTATCTGGGTCAAAGTCTCCTGTGGACACAGAAGGCCATGGCGACGGGCATTTGAGGGAAAAGGGCAGCAGCTGAGATCGTCAGGTGGAGCAGGCAGTCATACTGCACAGTCACCTCTAACCAGGCTCCCTCCCCCTCAGCTTCAGGGTGAAACTCTCCTAAGCTGTGTCTTTGGTATCTGGTGGGCATTAGGTGCCGGTGAAAAAGCTAGAGGGTCCTTTGGGATATTATAGAAGCCCAATCTAGCCTCATATTCAATATGTAGGCACTCTCACCCCTGAAATTCTGCGTTTCCAGATTTCTGAAAACATGGGAAAGCATGTGTGTGATGTCCGAGGTCCCCCTCAGCCTCTGGTGTAGGGTTAGGAGGGCTCTACAGGATGGCAGCTCCAGTGTCCCAGTGGGGCCTGAGGTTGGTCCCTTCCCTTCCCAGCTCCCACTGTGGTTTAGCCCAGTCCCGTCCGTCCCTAAGAGTACTGCACACGGATGTTTCATGCAGAGGCTCTGCTGCATTCCCAGGAAATGGGATCTGCAGTCGGGGCTGAATCGCTGTTAAAGACCAGACCGATGAAATGAGCATTCTGACATCATTTCCTGCAGAAGCACATTTTTAAATAGCTCAGATTCTTGTCCTGGTACTGGAGTCTCGGTGTCGCTGGGGTTCCTGGGATGAAAAGGTCCCTAAAGGCGGGGTTCTCCGACAGTTTAGCTCAGAGCAGAGAGACCAGGATGCACTGTCGAGGGGGTTACCTGTCCTGTGAGGTCAGGCTTGTGGTTCAGGATATTCCACGCATTCTGGAAAAACTTAGGGCCCCTTTCCCTCCACTCTGTTCTATCCCAGACCTGCAGCAGCTGAAGAGTGGCCAGGCCCATCCGGATATCCACTTGGACCTGGCTACTTCTGCACCTCCTGAAAAAGGGATAGCTCCCTGGGGCCTCCTGGGAGAGGCACACACACCTCCAGGTGCTTCTCACACACTCTTCTCGAATAGGGCTGCAAAATATTTTCCACCCAACTATGCTGTGTCAACAAACTTCCTAAGGTTCTCAACCTTTTTGCCTCCTGCACCCTCCCTCTCCTGGCAGGGCTTCTAAGAAACACCTGGGATCCTCATCTGAGTGAGGCCAGCTGGTTTGCAGAAGTTATTTGCTAGAAGTCTTTGTAGTAGGTGTAGTTAAAAAACTCAGGCTGGGCGCAGTGGCTCATGCCTGTAATCCCAGCACTTTGGGAGGCTGAGGCAAGCGGATCACGAGGTTGAGAGATCGAGACCATCCTGGCCAACTTGGTGAAACTCCGTCTCGACCAGAAATACAATTAGCCACACACGATGGTGGGCACCTGCAGTCCCAGCTACTCAGGAGGCCGAGGCAGAAAAATAGCTTGTATCTGGGACGCGGAGGTTGCAGTGAGCCAAGATCGCGCCACTGCACTCCAGCCAGGCAACAGAGCAAGACTGTCTCAAAAACAATAAAAAATAAACTCAAGTGTGAGAGACAGTCACAGAAGCCCTTTCTATTTCTATTTCTACCCTTTTCTGCCTTAAATGCAGTTTCTAAATGGGGCTGAACTGGCTACCGCGCCACAGAGCTCAGGCACAAACTCACTATGCCCACGAAAGCCCGAGTCCCATTTAGAGATGGGGTAAAGACAGGCGTGCGATCTGGGGAGCGCAGAGCAGAACCACCACTGGACCCCAAGAGCAAGCTGGGCGGGCCCGTGTTCCCAACACCCCACGATGCTCTCATCACAGAATGACAAGCCACGTTAGCACCGGGGCCAACCCAAATCCCTTGCTAAGGTATCAGTTTGGTCTTGCCCAGTTGTTTTGTTCATAGAATTAACATTACAGATTAACCAACAGCAAGAGCTACAGCTGAGAGTATGCACTCGACTTGAGTCGCATGTGCCTGCAGTATGTTTTGCCAGAGGGACATGACAACGACGCCGGCCGACGTTCTCGTTCTACAAAGAAAACCCAGGGATTACAGGAGAGGTCGTATGGGATCCCTGCACGACTTTCTGGAATCTCGTAGAAAGAAATGTTTAGTATGTCAGTAGGGATCATGAATGGCAAGTTCTACTGAGACAACACAGAGCTGAGCATCCCAGCAAACACAGCAGTTAGGAAATGACCCTTTTTGCTAAGCAATCTCTCCACAGAAGCAGTGTGACTGCTTCTGTCCAGGTGGACAGACCATTGTGAGTGCACCGAGATGTTTCGTGGAGGATTCACAAGACAAAATGGGGACTGGCCAGCCAACAAAACTGCTCTTGGTTGCGTCCCAAGAACCCAGCCTTGCGCGAGGGGCCATGGAGAACGCAGAGCACAGCTTCAAACTAGCAAATCCTACACTCACACACCAGTGCTGGAACGCATGCACAGTCCAAAGAAGGGCCCCACGGGAGCAGTTCTCCTGGTTACTTGGTTTGTACTTGACGGGCCATGGTGAGGGCCCCACGGGAGCAGTTCTCCTGGTTACCTGGTTTGTACTTGATGGGCCATGGTGAGGGCTGCCATCTGAGAAGCGGGAGCCTGTGGAGAAGCATCTCTCCCTTGCTATCTTCTGCTTCTTCCAGTGCAGCCCTGCAGGTCTCACACCAGCTGTTCACTTTCACACACCCAAAGCCTCATTCTCAGTCAACGAGGGATTGTCCTGAATGAAAGTTAGGGGTCAGGGAAGGCAAGTGAAATTTGAACACAAAGGCACTCAGATTACACCTGGTGCTGTGTGTGAAAATTTTAGTTCCATTGATATTTTTTTGTTTTCGAGACGGAGTCTCGCTCTGTCGCCCAGGCTGGAGTGCAGTGGTGCGATCTTGGCTCACTGCAAGCTCCACCTCCCGGGTTCACACCATTCTCCTGCCTCAACACCCCAAGTGGCTGAGACTACAGGTGCCCACCACCATGCCCAGCTAATTTTTTGTATTTTAGTAGAGAGGGGGTTTCACCGTGTTAGCCAGGATGGTCTCCATCTCCTGACCTCGTGATCCGCCTGCGTCGGCCTCCCGAAGTGTTGGGATTACAGACGTGAGCCACCGCGTCCAGCCCTAGTTCCACTGATTTTCTTGTGAACAAACATTTATCTTCATGGAACCACTAGTCTGAAGGGCAGTTGACCTGCTACTGCTTTCCCAAAGACAAAGCCATAAGAATTCTAAGATCTTGGGCAAAAGATGCAGTTTTTGGTTGTCAAATGGATAAAGACAATTTGGGGTGGAACAGTCAAGTACTCCTACTTCTTGACACACTTGTGACCCTGCGACACAGCTGACAGAAAGCATCTGCACACAGGACTCACGCTGTTTGTCCCCAAATTACCAATAATCTGTACACTTACAGCAAATATGAACAAATATATTTCGATATATTTAAAAGAATTAAAAAAAAACATTTCACAAAACATTTGTTGCCATAGGAATTATTTTTAGCAATAAATGCCCCCATCAAAATTTAAACATTGTTCAAAGTATGATTATCTGTACTAAGTAATGCAACAAATTCTGTAAACAGAGTCAGATACATTTCCCTGTAGGAGTCACTTCCTTCCTGGGATTAAAGCTGTCCCAGACATCTTTCCAGGGGACCAATTAAGAAACTGCTATTTTCAGAGCAACAAAAATAAAAGCTTTTATTTGTTCATTTGAATATAAAACAGGCGTTATCACAGATGTACAAAGCGTACTGGTGGTTTAACATACAAGAAGGTTGCTGTCCTTCGCACATAAAAATTTTGTTTGAAACTGTGATTGGTTGAGTACATGAATTTCTCTAACCAGTCACCACACTCTGAAATAACGCTGCTAACATTCAACTGATAAAAGGGACCATCTCCCTTGGGTAAAGTGTCAAGCAGGATTAAATATATATAATAAACAAGCACCATGAGGAATCTGCTCCTGTTTGATTAGGTCTGTGTTTATATGTTCATTGTGTACCCTCTTTTTGTGCAAGTTGATTACACGGTTTTGTCTGACTTCAAAAGCACAAGGTCACAAGACAAACATTTTTTACATTCTCATGAATGATTTATCTACAGTACAATTTCGAATACAGAATGACCCTTCTTTATTGCTGAAACTGGTGGTACTGTCTCCTTTCCTTTTTCTTGCACAACCAAATTTTGATCTCAGTCCACCAACTCTTTTGAGCCTAAACTCTAACATCAGAGTTGACAGGATGCAGAAGAGACTGCTGCTAACTGCCCTCACAACTACACTGCAGCGTCCACACTCCTCGAACATAGAGTTGATTTGGTGACAGTTAAAATTATGTTTGAAGTGACATCTAAATTTGTTTTGCTTCCTGACTTCAGCTGGACCTCAAAGCTGTCCTGCACACTGCAGCTAATGTTTCATAATCAGTGTCTGACCTGAAGCCCCAAACCTACTTCCGTTTAAACAAGGTGGGTGGGTATAGGAAAATGTCTTTTTTTCCCCCTATGTGTGGTGGTTCCCCCCTTAGGAAGCAGAGACTAGGAATGTGTATCTAAAGCATGTGGAGAATATTCACACACAGCAATGAGGCCAAACAATATCTCAAGAATCAAATGGTTTGTGGAGATGGAAGGATGCACCACATATGCAGACAAATTTTTTTAAATGTGCCTTTTTTTTTTTTTTTTTTTTTTTTTTTTTTTACAACAATCAGCCTTGGATCTCAGAAGTCAAACAAAACTCTTTTAGCAAAAGGCTTACTGCTGACTGCATATAGCAAAGGCAGACAAAGACACTGCCCACAACATAAAGAAAGTTAATCTAAATTTTGCCCAGCATCAATCTTAGTCATGCATATCTAGCACCGAGAGCCACTGCAGGGTCACGTGGGGCAGGTACAGAACACATCGTTCTCGCAGTGCAGATGCTCCTTCTTGGACTCCGTGGGCCAATTCAATTTAGAAGTGCACAGGTGAGCTCTGAGAAGGCGTGGCCAGGAGCTGCCAGGGCAGAAACTGGGGCGCACTCATCCACAGGCGGCAAACGACGCAGCTGGAGGACTTCTTGCTTCAGCCAGAGCTCTGGCATGAACCCCCGGGGAACTGTGCTCACCGAGCGAGGGAGCCCCAGAGGCTCACACAGAGCTGGCTGGGTCTTAAGACGAGGGGACGATCACCGATGTGAGTTCCGGACACTTTGTCCACTCCACATTGGCCATCAGAGAGGGAATCAATGCAACCCAGTGCAAATGACCACAGAATCGCATTCCTTTCCGTAGCAAGGACCAACAAAAGATGACACTAACAAAAATGATGAAAAACATTGTGCAACGAATTCTTGCAGCTAAGAAAACAGTGCTATTTGCCAACCTAAAGCCCCTCAGTATCATCAGCACACGCTGGCATAAACACATTCACTGTTGTCCCACAGCAAAGAAAAAAATAGTGCACATTGAGCTTTGAATTCTTTCACCATCCTTGAGATGGCAGTAATTTCACTTGCTGGTCTCTGGTTCTAGAAGAAACTTTTAGACAGGGCTCCTGTGGTCTGTGACTGCTGGCAACAGCAGAGTGGATGTGAGTACGGGGGGCACACCATGCAAGTGACAAGTTCTGCGTCTTAAACTTTAAAATCTCCTTTGTTCATTAGTGAATTTATATTTCATATATATATATTTGTTGTGATACTATCCACGCAAGATAATACAACACTTTTTTATATTAGCAAACATTACAAGACTTTAATATTCTTGAATGTTTTTCTCTTTTATAGTTCTAAAGAGATCAAAATAAATTAAACGTTTTGTACATAATTACATATTGAGGAAGTTAACTTATTTTATCTTTTTAGTTTAGTACAAAGATATTTGCAAGATAATTGCCGAAATACACCTTATTTATAATTTCTTCTCATTCTATACTAACTTCAAAGGCCATATATCAGCGTTTGTTTCTTCAGCACATTTCTGACAAAGAAAGCTGCTATAATCTAATTGGAAGGTGCTATTTGGAAGGTTTTCTCGTACCTCAAACTTCCCTAAAAGGATGAGATCTAGCAATGGCTTAAATTAGTAACAGATCCATGTCATTAAGATTTCATGACACATTAAAACAGAGAAAACAATTCTTTGTCACACTACATAAATTGTTTAAAAGAACCCATTTGGAGGGCAGGATATTTTTTTAATTGCTATTTCGGCTTAACAAAATACCACATTTACGAAGAAAGCACTTATTATCCAATAATTAAAAAAGAAAGAAAAGAAAAGAAAGTTTTTGAAATGGGCTTTTCCAACGAACTGAAGGCAGTAATCCAAAGTCCTTCTGAGCGAAATTCAGTGGTAAATTCACATTTCACCCCCACGCCGATCGTGGCTGCTGTGAGAAGTCCTCTTCCTCCTCCTCTTCCTCCTCCACTCTCACCACAAAAGGCTGCATTCTGGTGAGTGTTGCCCTGTGTCTGCACGCTTCAGTGGACACGGAGAACAATGTCTACATCTCTAGAAAAGTCCATGGAAGCCAAGAGACGAGACTACATGTTGTAGGCCACATAGATGGGGTCTAGCTGGTCTGCCAAAAACCCGTCTCGCAGGTGCATGCGCTGCTTCTCCCCACGGGAGTTGATGGGGATGACGCCGATGTCCACCACGACCACCACTCCGACGATCAGGTAGTGTTCCTCCAGGACCACGTTGGTCACCAAGGGAACCAGGTCCAAGGCTTCTTGCTCTGACCCATCCAGCTCAACCACAACCACCAACAAGTTTGTCCAGGTAAACACAGCACTAAAAGACAGAAAAGAAAGCCAACATTACACGTTTATTAATGCTTTATTTAATAGCTGTGGTTTCTTTTCGAAGTTCCACTTGGCTGTCTCCAACCTGCCTGAGCACTCCCGACGGTCTCCTCTGGCCTCTCCATGTCCTCCATCTGCCGCCCACTGATCGTTCCCCACACAGATTTCTGGCGACAGCACGGATCGGTGTTTCCTACCAGCTTCTCCCTCGGTGGCTTCTGCGAGGGTCTCACCGTCTTCCTGAGTTCCCGTTTCTAGTACAGGCTCACTCCACCCGGCTAGCAGAGTCTGTGTTCCAGGGCTGCCTCTTTGCTGCTGCCTGGAGGACCAATGACCCACTGCCGAGTGCAGCGTGCCATCAGCCTCTGCCCTCAAGGCAGCCCTGTGCCTCCTGCTTCCAGACCCCAGCTCTGCGGCTGAGAGGCGTGCGTGCAGAGGCCTAGGGCATGGGTGCCTACTCTTCTCTGTCTGTGCGGTGCGCCTGAGTGGGAGGTGTGTTTCCCAGTCCTGGCGCTTGTGCTCAGCATGGAACCTAGTCAGCCTGTGTTAGGGAGGTGAATGACGGTGGAGGCTCCAGAAGGGCTGGATGTGGGGGCTTTTCCTGGCGTGCCTGTGTCATTGCAAGGACGGGGACACACCTGGGCTGGCCCTTGGGTCCAGAGGATAAGAAACACATGGAGAAGAGCCACCAGTCCTGGGCCCAGCCGAGCTGCTCGCCCCAGCTGAGCCAGCCCCTGGAATGCAGATGTGGGGACATCGTAACAACTCTGTCTAAAGCACTGAGCATGAGCTGGCTGCCACACCGTGGCTAACCCAACACTGAGCGTGGGCTGGCTGCCACACCGTGGCTAACCCATGTGCAGGGGTAAGTCTTCTGGAATGTGGAAGATTCACTCAGAAATGTTTTATCTGGAATCGAGTCATCTTTCGGCAGGACAGGCACCAGAGTATGTAGTCTATCCAACTGGCAGAAGCAAAAACCTGGTGCTTTAAAGGATATAGGGCTGGCTTTTGGAACTAGCTGTTTAAGGGCCCCAATATTCACAGAGCCTGGTACTTGAGGTCTGCTTGGCTGAGGAGGCCAGACGGTTCCCAGGCAGAGGGGGCTGGATGGAGACCAGGCTCCAGGGCTGCTGGTATCTGCTCTCATGCGCCTAACACGTTCTATTGCAGCTTGAGGCAGGAGGTATTTTGGGAAACTCACTATTGTTCTAAGTGTGAGAGTAAGTCAATTAGGAAAATAACACATATTTTATTCAGTATGGCCAATCTATGTTAAATTGACAGGGAAAATTGGAGAATTTTCCTGGAAATTCTCAATAGTTCTCCTGGATTTTGCTTTGTGACTGCCGCACGCCTATGGAGCATGCTAAGAACTTTCCGAGCAGACGTGCTGGTGCTGAATTCCTGTCATACTGCTCCTGGTGATGTCAAAACGCTGCTCTACACGGCCCATGTGGGCCCACATTGTGAATCTGTGATATCACAGATACACACATCTCAGGAACATTGGGTCTACTTTTATTATGGCCTTTGGAATTTATGGAATAGTCCTGGAGTATCCGAATCAGCTTGGCTCTCCGGAGGTAACAGAGCTGGCCGAGGGTGTGCTTGATCTGCTATCTCCTCTGGGCTGCCAGGGACCTAGGGGGCGGTGCCAGCGACTCTCAGAGCCTTTCCAGGAGCTGTGCACGCTACTCAATGCTGAGAACAATTGATGAGAAATGAGAAAGTTTGGCTTGAATTTGGCAACATGGAGAGTCCCATTCTGCAACGCTGGGTGACACAACCACGTTTCTCAGCATGGAGCAGCCGACGGTGGCCGGAAGGGCAGTGCAGGGAGGCTGGGAGAGGGAAGGTGGAGCAAAGCAGTTTGTATCTGGATCATCTCAAACATTCAAAAGTCCACTCAAAGGACACCGTGTGGGCAAGGGGCATGTGAGCCCCTGACCAGGTGAGGGACAGACCCAGTTCGGTGGCCACATGGCGGGTAACAGCAGCGACACTTTCAGAACAAGGCCCAGCACCACGGTCTAGAAGCCCACAGAGGGCACCAGCGAGGCCCTCGATGCACACCTTTTAGCGGCAAACCAGACAGAAATGCTTGAGGGAGGTAATAGAAGCCAATTAGAATTGTTTTCTTAAAAATAAAAAAACGGAAAGGCTGTTAACTGATATTCGTAGCTATTTAGATGGAAAATAAGGCAGGCCCTGGTCGAGTTTCAGTGCCAAAGTCTTCCTAGAGTTTCTGTCTTCTCTGTATACTCAAGGAGAGAACTGTCAAGGAAATCAACAATTTAAGGAATTTTGTTTTAGAGTAGGCGCTTAGCCAATTTGAACCACAGGATCACTGACAGGTAAGCAAAATGGATCTTGCAAATTCTGCCAAGTCCTCCATGTTCAAATTCAGCGAATGGCAGTAAGTACTAGCCTTTACTGCACCTCAACTAGCTAAGAGGAGGAAGGAACAATCTCAGAACCCATCCTTTCAGCCCAGAAAAGCTGTTCATGAGAGAGGAGAATGCACCTCCCTCAGGGTCTCTGACCTGAGACGGAGACCAGTTTCACCAGGCACCCTCAGTTAGCACCCTGTCTGTTATCAAGGGAATTAACAAGTCTAAAGTCAATGGTGTTGAGTCACTTTTCGGCCTAAATGCAAATATAAGGGCACTGAACAAGCCTGTGACACTCCCCGGCCCTGGCTGACTTAACTCATGGCACTCCAGCATCCAATCCACTCCCACACATCAGAAGAAAATGCTGCTGTATTTCCGGCAGCACCGTGGACATACTCAGCACGTCACGACAGATTAAACGGGCCAGAGAGACAAAGTCCCAGCCTCCAAGTCCTCACCTGGCCCAGAGCAGAGTCTGCCCCAGGCAGCAGGTGCGACGCACACACCTTCTCACTGTCAGCCTTGGTTTAACTCAAGCAATTCTTCCTTTGGAAGTCTCTTCTGGGGTCTGGACAAACGCTGCCTCTCCTTCTCACCTAAAGTTTTCCCACGTCTCATGTTACTTACAGTTCCCAAGTCAACAGTCATAAAAGTATTTTCTGTGCCTACATATGTGTGAGGTTCATTTTTTTCCTACATCATGCTTTTGTAAATTAAAAACCAAACAATTTGGCTTCCTGGAAAACATTATCAAGTAGTTTTCATGACAATAGAAGTCTATCATTTTCAGGTAATATATGGTACATTACCTCTATGTGTGGAGTGTTCTTTTGTTACTTTAACCCCAAAAGATAAAGGTTTATAGTCAAATGCTGAATTGCACTCCCTTCCCTACCTTAGCAAAACTCTCCTCTGCCGCCGTGCCCTCCACATCCTCAGTGCTTCACAAACTCAGCTCCTGATTTGGGTACAAGCTGCAAGCTCACGACTTACCATTCCGTAACGCTTTTATGGGCTCTGATGACCGAGGTCTCAATGTCGATCGGGTGGTACCGCATGCCCCGCAGCTCCATGGCTTCGTCCAGTGCCCCGACCACGTAGAGGGCATCGTGGCGCTCTGTGGAGGAATGAAAGCCTGTGTGAGCTTCCCCAAAATGCTGCTCAAGTCACTTTCCTTCTTTTCTGAAAAAAGATTAAAAACTACCCACAAGTGAGACAGGGACGCCAAGGAAGGGCCTCATGGATCCAGGGACAGTTTGCTTCTTCTGCTAGGGAGCTCCTTGGCAAGTGCCCGGCTTGTGTGTCGGTGCCCCACAGCTGGCTGCAAAGACGCCATGCTCCCTCTACACTTGTTCTTTGGGAGAAGACCTTTCTTGGCTCAGCTTCGATATCCAGTCAACTGCCTGATCACATGTTCACCGGGAGCAACTGAGGGGTGAAGTCAGCACCCAGTGGTCTGAGTCCCATGGACCCACCGGCTGAGGCCTCGTCTGCCCAAGGTCACACAGGATGCAGCAGTCACAGACCAGCTCCCTGACTCCAACCCACACGTGCTTCTCTGCGCTATTAATTCTGTGTCTAAGTGGGAAAAGAATGCGTAGCTCCTGGTCATGTTCATGAAGATTTCCTTAGCTCACAGAGCCATGAAATTTATTTCTATCCTTCATGCAAACCTCGGAATAACGACAATGACAACCAGTGGTCAGGTCCTATCTTTCCTTAATAAGGAAATGTCCTATATTTTTATAAGGTAGTAAGCACAGTAGGGAAAATCTGAAAGGCATGATTGACATATAAAATAATATGAGATAAGTACTTTCTAATTTAAATCAGACAAAGAAAGATGGAGACCCGGACTCGGCCTCTGCCCCCCACAGCAGCTTTGCCTCTTCTCCAGGGGCAGGGACACGTCCTTCAGGGTATCCCTGCTCCCAGGACACGGCGGGAAGTGGCTTTCCTGGCCTTTCTCTAGGATTATAAATTGCCACCAGCTTTTGCATCTTCCAGGAACCTCAGACAGCACCCTCAAACTAGTCTACAATTTCCCACAATGCAAATGTCATGCCAGGATATTTTTGTATGAGTCCTAAATGTAGCCCTTTGGGCCAGGCCATCGTAGGGATGTGAGAGGCATGTAAGGAAGCCTTGCTGATGTCTAGAAACTCATCTCCCTGGGGTTTTGGTCAGGCAAGATCTCACCAGGAACCTCAACTGCCATTGCTGTGAAACAGCCAAGTCCTGCCTCTACTTTTAGCAGACTAAGGAGGTGAGAAAGGATTCCTGAACGAGCAAAGAATTAACTATGCGAGTGCACTTTTACTCCTCCGTGTCATGAAATACCCCTGGCCTCACCCCGCTCTCCTCTGATGGGGCAAAGGCAATGCTGTCCACACTAGGCACCAGCATCAGCAGCACCAGGCCCTGCACTCTGAGGAACGCATGGGCAGAGACGGCCAGCCACCAGGGCCCGAGAGCTTCACGGCCTCCTCTTCCCAGACAGGGGCAGATCCAGTCCTAGAAGCAGCAGCGTGCACGTTCCTGCAGCCACTGGGCCGGCTTCTGTCTCGGATGGACCCCGTGGGAGCAGGCAGCCTTCAGGCTTGCTGAGGAGACTCTGTGGGCTGAGACGTCGGGCACTTTGCTGTGGGCGACACGGCAGCCCGTGCTCAGCAGCCGCGCCCCTCCCCGATTTTCAGTCAGCATTTGGTTCTCAGGACAGGACACGGTATGTGATGTGCAGCTCAGCTTGTTGGACACATTTGCATCTTGCCTTCCTCTCTTCTCTTAAACTCGGCTCTTTTCGCACTAGGTTGCAGCTAGCACATGTGTCCTCCTGGGTTTGGCTGCCATAAACCTTGGGAATAGCTTCTGTATCTAGGGGAGCCTAACCTCTCTGCCCATCTGTGTGGGGGGCCAGCCAGCCTGGACTCTCACCTCCATTTGCATCTGTGAGCTCAGTTCTCCGCAGGAACCCCAAGTAGCCTGTGCGTGCCCAGATGGTCTGGGTGTCTCCAAAACTTAGTCTTGAGTTGAAGTGATCCGACTGGAGGGATTCATCTCCGTAAATAGTAAAATAACCGCTGGCATTGTGGGCACTGTGAACCCAAATCTGCAAATGGAGGGAAATTTCACTGTGGGTGACATTATTTTATCTCCAGGGAAATGAGGCTACAACTACTTTGACAATTCAATAAATTATATTCAGTGATATTAAAAGTTTCCTTGGACTGAATAACCAAGATGTTAATCTCATTCAGGTTTCTGGAGACACACACAGAGGGTACTGAAATAAAGGCAGTCTACCAAGTTTGTGGCCAAGCAACCAATCAAGCCATCCATCTACGGGGAACTTATTAAAGCAGATTAGATGAAGATTTAACAAATAGCTTTTAAAAATATACACATCGAATGAACAAAGTCACACTAGATTCCTTCGCTTTTCCAAACGATTGTTTCTAAAGAGCAAGAACAATGTTGAAAAGCTTTGAGATTCATTTTCTCACTTCACCTGGTGAGCTTTCTTCTGGACACATAATGCAAGAAAACCACACACCAAAAAACCAAACCTAAGGGATGAAGGCACAAAACACCAAAAAACGGCAACAAAAATGCCTGATGTCTGACATTTGGGAAAATAGGTAAGCAAAGACTGGTATGGTGAGTCAAAGCCATAGCCACGTGGATTACGTAGAACCATGGACAGGGCTGGATAAAAGCAAAACCAGGTAAGTTCCCCAGATGCCCACGCAGCTGCATGCAGCTGTGCCCACACAGCAAGGGTCAGGAGACGAGGCCTTTTAGGCTCTGGAGTGTTTGCTGTGGAGACATTCTGGGCTTGGCTGTTTCCATTATTTTACTGACAATGAAAAGCGGTCAAGTTCCGGGAAGTCAGAAACAGGTTCAGTATTGCACCCACGTCCCCAGAGCAGCGCCTCACAAATGAAAAAGTGAAACTGAGAAAAAGAGAGTGCACCATCGGATCAGGGAAATGACAGCTGTCCTCTGTTCCTTAACACAAAGAAAATTCTCATTAAGGCAACTGAGTATTACTCAGTCATAAAAAAGGAGGAAATCCTGCCATGTCCAACAGCATGGATGAACCTGGAAGACGTCATGCTGAGTGAGAAGCCAGAACAGAGGAGGACAAATACTGCACCACCTCACTCATGCGGAATCTAAAGAGCCGAGTTCACAGAAGCGGGGCGCAAACAGTGGTTACCAGGGGCTTCAGAGTGGCAAGGGGGAGATGACGGGCAAAGGTGCCAACCTTCAGTTAGAGGGCGAATAGGCTCTGGGGAGAAAATGTAGTGTGGTGGCTACAGTTAATAATACTGTATTATTTACTTGAAATTTGATAACAGAATAGATCCTAAACGTTCTCATCACACACACGCAAAATGTGAGGTGACGGATAATAGAACCAACTCGGTTGTGGTAACTGTTTCAAAATATGTATATACATCAAAGCATCACAGTGCATTCCTTAATTTATACAACTTTCTCAATTAATCTCATAAAGCGGAAAAAACACACATTCCCAATAAAAAAGTCACCCTGGAAATTTCGCCAGTTCTGGCCACCCTCAGAGGGAAGAGAATTCTGACCTTGGCCTAGCACCCGTCTCGGGCAGCACCTGTGAGGACCCCCTCCAGGTGCTGGAGAAGCAGGCTCTGCTTCCAGCTTGTTTCTAGGAATGCATTTAAAGGAAACTCCTAAGTGAGAGCAGCACAGAATTTCATCTTCACAATTCTGATCTTTCATGTGACTGAGAGAGGTCAAGTGAGGGGCCAAAAAATGCCCAAGAAGCAAAGCAAGGTGGGACCTGAGAACTGGTGAGGGCTTGCTCATTAGTCAGGTGTTCACCCACATACGTGCAGAAACGTGTTCCTGCATGTGCCGGGGATGTGGCCGGGGATGTAGCCGGGGCTGGGGAGGAGGAGGGCTGGTGCTGCTTATAAGATGCCAGTTCTTAGCATGTCTCCCACATGTGATGCTGGGAGCCATTCAGGAATGGGGGCACCTAATGAGACAGGACAGGTAACAAGGGGAGCGAGGGTGTCCTTGGCTGGACACGGGGCTTGGTCCAGGGCACGGCAGGCCTGGGGTAACCGGAGGGAGGGCACACGTGCTGCCACCGTGGGAGGAAGCTGGCTCCAGACACGCTCTTCTCCAGTGCCCTCTGCTTCCTTGTAGAAGCAGCAAGCTCATCGCCAGAGAGAATGGGGCAGGAGGAGGACGCATGAGGCACGTGGCCTCTCAGACTGGGGACACCCAGCAGTGCCAGGCCCTGCTTGAGATGAGGTGTCAAGAATGGAGACCAAGGCCAGAGAGCTACACGAGGCAGCCTTCTCCAGCTGCATCCTGCCAGCAGCACGGAGGGGCACGGAAGGGCACAGTGGCAGGGAGTTAAGAGCTAGCCAGGGTGGGTTTGTCCAGAACAAAATGAGGCAAAGGTGTCAAGTTCCACTGTTTGCCTTCTGATCTGAAATAAACACATGATTCTCTTGGCTACTGTGTCCTGATGGTGTCGTTTGCACATTACTCCCTGTGGAGGCCTCTGCCATTTTCCTAGTGAAGGACTTCTCAGTAATAAAAGCAGGAACATGGAAAGCAAACTCAAGAACTAAGAAATAAAGAAACTCCGTCCATACACATTATGTGTTTAAATCTTTCCTGAATTATTTCAGGAGAATCTATTATGGTTCCCTAAGGAAGTGCCATTTGTAACTGTGAGCTCTCACGGACTCACTTGAGCCACAAAGCTCACCTCACGCTATTTCCCTGGCAATCATGTGAGCAGTTCTGACGGTGTCAAGGCAAACCGAGGATACATAACAGAAAAGTAACCTGGATATTGGAGGACACTCAACTCACCTCTCCAAGGTGTGAGTCCCCCAGCGGTCCTTTTGTTTCTGGGTTGGCAATTATAATCCGAACCCCTGGAAGTATCTATTTGGGAGAGGAAAAGTCTCTTGTCAATGGAAGGAATACAGGGAGAGGCTACACACAAGCCAACCTCAATTTCGTCTTTATGTAATTTCCTTTCATATGCCATGTCTCTTGGTCTCCATTCTGTTTAGAAAGCAATTAAATCAAAATTATATGCCACAAAGTTATGACCCATTAGACAATCACAGCATGACAATCGCATTCTCACTGTAACTGTTACAATATTGTATGCTGTTATGGTGACCTTAAAATTAAACATTTTGATTGTCATACCTCAATAAAGCTAAAAGAAATCTATTGAAAATCATGAAAACAATTTTTGAAAAAAAACATGGTAAATGATATAACGTTTAACAGAGCCTGACCCTTGCAAAATGGGAATTTTCAGTTGTTTCAATGAAGTTATTTAAGATATTTACATAGATTCAACATTACATCTCACATCATGGCACACGCATGGATGGAGGGTGATGCTTGCAGTAATCGCTGAAGGAAGGGAGTCACAGAGTGACATTTTCAGGGGTAAGCATGGACTCGAAGATAACCCAAAATGCTTTTGGCAAAACGACAGAGTAGGCAGCTGCTTTGGTGGTGCTAGAAGGGAAAGATTCTGTGTCAACTGCTAGTGAAGTCTGCAGGTTTTAATTAGAACGTCCATGTGGATCTCCAGCTCATCTCCACCGAATTTTCAACTCAAGATACTGGGGAACTTTTTCCTGCAGGTAAACATCTTTTACTGTGATGGATGTCAGTATTAAGCATTTTTCTTTTTCTTTTTTTTTTTTTTTTGAGACAGAGTCTAGCTCTGTCATCCAGGCTGGAGTGGCATGATCACAGCTTACTGTAGCCTTAAGCAACCCTCCAGTCTCAGCCCCACAAAGTGCTGGGATTACAGGCATGAGACACTGGGTCTGGCCAGAATCTCCTTCTTAAAGTTTAGCTTAGAAATATCTCACATTCCACTGATACCACTTATATAAGGAATCAAAAGTTTATTCTGGAAATCCTGAAGATAGCCTGTCTCAGATCAGCTCATCTAACATTTACGATTGAGATAAAGGCAAAACATTTTATGGTAAAAACACAGAACATCTTGGAATAGTCATACTGTTAAATCTCACTTAAGTTTGAAATGAGAGTTCAGGGCTCTGGTCTCTGTTGCTGACTATGGTCTGCCAGACTGTTAAGATGGATGGTGAGCACATTCCTACTGTCGGAACCAACTCTGTAAACAATTCTAAGTTGCAGCCATGCAGGCAATTTTATAATAGGTCCAGAAGCAACGTGAGATGCTTTTAGAATTATGTCAACAGAGAAGGAATCTGACAACTGGGGCCAAAAAGGAAAAAAAAAGGTTTATGTATGTTTTAGGTTTAAATATGTTTCTTGCCCTTTAGTGCTAGGAAAAACAAAACAAAACAAAACAAAAACAAAACAAAACAAACCAGCCACTGTGGCAGAAACTACTAGTTGTTCTTGATAACCATTCTTTTCTACTTCCATAGTAATAGATACCCTGATTTTTAGATAGGCCTATAGATATTCAGAATTGATATCTCAATAGTTCCCAACCTTTAGCTACGTGTGGCCATGTGACCACATTCTGATCAATGGAATTTCAGTGTAGGACAGCTTGGGAACCTTCCCTATGGTCTGCATGCTTTGTTCTTTTCTTTTTCTCCTCCTGCTGGCTGGAACGTGGAAATGATGGCTGGAGCAGCAGCAGCCGCCTCAGCTCCTCAGGTGCCGCTGGGAATTGGGCTCCAACGTGCAGAAAGAGGCCAAAGGCACCAGGGCCCGTGCTGGCTTCACGGGGCAAGAGATGCCTATTTCCTAACTTTTACCTGAGGAAAAAAGTCTAACTTGTTTAAAACACTGTTATTTTGAGTTTCTATACTCATGGATATGTTACTTTCAAGTTAGGAAAAACATTCTAAAAAATACATTTCTGAAAACTTCAAAGCTCCTACACTCAGAAGCAAACTGATACAGAAATGCAGGTTTCTTCCTATAATACTTACCTTTCCCGATTCCATCAGGGGCAGGCTATGAGGGGATCCTCTTTCCACTAAGCGAACTCTGCAAACAGAAAGAGAAAATGTTCCTAAAATATTCCTAGATGTGTTTTCTGTCCAGTTTTCCCCTTCACCAATTCACATGAGGTCACAAGCCCGGCAGCTGTCCGGGAAAGTTGATTCTGAGCATCATCCAATGGCAAAGACAGAAGTTGCAAAAAGAACAACCCAGCAGCAGAGGAAACTGTACCCAAAGTAAGGGCCACAGAGAAGACAGATGAAGCCACATCTCTCAAACCTGCAAAATAACTGGAAAAATGACTCTGAACTTAAAGTTACCATGAGTCCACTTAGCATTTTCAAAAAAGGAAAAGAACACAGATTACAGAGCATCCTTGAAAGAGCTGTGGGTCACCCATGACCGTGTCGCCTGGTCCTGAAGCACCGACGGCTGTCCTGTGGGTGGAAGGCAGGGCTAGGTGTGCAGCAGGCGAGAGCCCTCCCAAGACAGCATGTGCATCACAGCCAAAGGAGCAGAGAGAATTGCCGGGCCCTGATGGCAAAGGTACTCAGAAATTAAACTCTTTTACTTCAAAGAATACGTAATGATAATTTAATCTTAAGCACTGCCAAGGAAATCGCAGCGGGTCACAACCAGAGCTTCGGTAACAGTCCTCCCAGGTGCATTATTTCTGTATTTTGAGGTCTTCACTATGGTTTTGCATTTTTACCAAGTGCCTAGTGGACCATGACACTCTTCGTTCACCTAAGGGGCAATTTTTATTTAAACAAAATAAAGCAAAGGAGAAAGTGCTTGAAGGCTTGAAGATGGCGTATCAGAGGACCTGCCTCCCGCCTGGGGACAGGCTGCGCACAGGGGGCCTGTTGGCTCCTGAGACACCCTTCTTACCATCCCCCACTGATGTGTTGTTTTTTAAAGAGACAGGGTCTCACTCTGTCACACAAGCTGGAGCACAGTGGCACAATCGTGGCTCATTGCAGTCTTGACCTCCTGGCCTCAAGCAATACTTCTACCTCAGCCTCCTGAGTTGCTGGGGCTACAGGTGGGTACTACCACATCTGGCTAACTTTTACGTTTTTGTAGAGAGGAGATCTCACTATGTTGCTCAGGCTGGTCTCAAGCTCCTGGTCTCAGGTGATCCTCCTGTCTCAGCCTCCGAAAGTGCTGAGATTACAGGCGTGAGCCACCATGACCAGCCCTCACTGAGATTTGAAACACACCAGGGACCCACTCTCAGGCACTCGGCACCGCAGTCTTCCTCTGTAACTGACAGATGTGCCACAGGAGGAGGATGAAGGGTAGGGAAGGGGCAGGAGGTACCAAGAAAGAGGGCTGAGTGTCACGGGGCCCTGAGGGGCCAGTCCAGTGCAGCCCTCTGCGTGGCATGAGGGTGGTTGCGGAGGGTACACACACCTCCGGGCATGGGGGTGTTCCTGCCCCCACAGGGGGAGGCACCCAGCAGTGTGGAAGGTGGCACCGGCCTGACGTCCTGCATGTGCCAGACGCGTGATGTCAATAAATCAGGGAGCAGCGCAAAGGGCTTCACAGGGCCTTGACCGGCTGCACTGCTCCTGCTGGACCTCGGGCTGTCTGCAGTCAGGGGCACCATCTCCTCTGGCTGTTCGGTGACGGAGGCCACAGGACAATTTCCTCGCACCCAGCCTGGCGCGACTTCTCTGGTTGCTGCAGACGGGAGCAGCCGGTGCCGGGGAGGATCATCTGTGGCGGAACAGGGAAGGCTGGCAGCACTTTCTCTTCTGCAGGAGACAGGAGAAGAGACGCTGGGGGGGCACCTGTGTGCGTCAGCAGAAGTCTGATGAGGGAGGAGGACTCACTAGAGCCATTTCAGATCAGATGAGAACCATTAACTCTGTGGTGTGTCTCAAAGGGAAACCTTGATGCCAGCAGCCGATGAGGACAGCCAAAGAGCTCACACGATTCAAGCTCTTATGGACTATGCCGATAGGCTTGATGGCGCTAACCTCCAAAAATGCCTTACTGGCTGTTTTCACACACAACTGCAAGAAACTAAAGAACTTTTAGGAGCCAGGTAGCATTATGCTAATTCACGACTTGCCATGAGAGAATACCTAGAATTTGTGGTGCAACACAAACGTGCTCTCCTTTGGACACTGACCACGGAGCAGCTCACAGCCAGAGGCGGCACGCTCACACTTGGGATGTCGGCAGGACGTGACCATGTCAGGACAATGCTGCTGACTCCTTCCTGCCGTGCCAGGAGGCCCGCACACGTGCCCTGATCTGAGCGGCCAAGTGGAGTCAAAGCCGGCAAACTGTGGGTTCCAGATAGGGGCTATCTGCTCCAGATGAAGCCAGCAGTAGAGAAGCCAGACCATTCAGGCTGGGGCAGCGGCGAGAAAGGGGCACCTGAAGATGGTGAGGAGAAAGAAAGAACGAGAGGGGGTCAGATGCCCCCACCTCAGCACTACAAAAGCCAGGTGACCAGCCAGGGAGTGAAACTCAGCCAAAACCAAGGGCTGTTTGGGACACACACCATCTCTGTTTCTGCGCCCAGTCCTCAGTCATCTCTACTTCAGGACGTTCGAGATCCTGTCGCTGGCTGGAGTCAGGTGCACAAGGCAGCTCTGGGAGCTGTTGCTATGGGGATGACTTCAGACAGGGTAAGGGGGTCACTCAGGAAACAAGGCTCTTGAGTTACAAAAGCGAAGGGCAAATGCCCCAGGGCTCCGCCAGAGAGGGCCCAGGCTCTGCAGCATTCCCAGATCTTCCTTATCTCCATCCTGTGGGTTTTTACCTTGGCCTGTGCTCACCTACTTAGGGGGCGTGCAGGAAAACAAGACAGGTGAGGCTCCGGGCAGGTGTGTGCTGGCCAGCGCCTTGCCCTCCGGCCGCATGTCCTTCACTCTTTCCGGCCTCTGCCCCCATATTGACCCTCAGCCTCGCGAAAGGAAGCAAGACAGAATCTCAGCTGATAACCTTGTCTGAAGTGTTGAAAACACAGAAGATCATCAAGAATTCTCTCTCTGGTTCATGTGAAAAATGTGTGCTTCATATGAAAACAGGCACAGGATGCTAAATCACTCAGGACGGTCCTGGATGAAAAAGCTACATATTCTGCTAGCAAGTGCCACACAGGAATTCCCTCTTCTACACCAAGGGGAACAATATCCACGCAGCCGAGAGAGGAAAAAAGCTGCCCCTATCTAAGGGCAAAAGAGATGTCTTCCTAAAGAACCAGCAGATGTATTTGTAACAGACACATCAGAGGGCCGATTCCCTCCATGTGCAAAGAACTCAGAAATAAAACCAGGTGATCTTGGTTGTTCTCAAAAGTAGTGTTCTCCACAGTTACAGAGTGGGCTGAGTTAAGACCCAGGTCAAACTGTGCTGCTTGGTGTCGACTTTCTCAGACTGGGGATCACATGCAGGCATCACCAGGTTTGGGCGAATTCAATGAGCTATGGATCTGAAGTGCTTGTTTTCCGTGAGTTATGAGTAGCGGTGATTATTAACATTTGTCGGTTAGAACCAGGTTGTAAGGTTAAAACCAAGGTGTTGCCTGGCACACGAGAGTGGGGCTGCTGGAGGGAGATACAGAGGTCTGTGGACTCCGGGAGCCAGAGTGGAGCAGGAGGACTCCATGAGGGAGGGAGGAATACAGGCTCAGCCAGGCTGGCCCTCTCCCGCGGGAAGTGTGACTGAGCCACGAAAAGGACCAAGTGATGCTGCAAGAAGACTCTCATCTTCCAAGAGCCATCGTGCCGAGGCTGGCGTCCAGCAGAGCTCACCTTCTGTGAGGGCACCTTCCGCTCAGGTCACGCTGCAAACTCAGCTTTAGACAACTCAGGGCTGAGGAAACCCGTCAGCTCCAGATCCGGAACTTTGTGCCACTTTTCTTGCTGCCTCCAACGTGCATTACTGCTGCCCAAATTGGCTCCACGAACCATTACTAGGTGAAAGTCGGTTTTAAACAGTGCACCTACTTTCACATCAAGGCTACAATTTAACCGAGTGTCTGAATAAACTTTTCCAGCCTGGCCTCTGTCTCACCCCTTATTTCTCTCAACTCCAGTATGAATCTTGGACTTGTGGGGAATAAACTGTCTTTTCATCCTATGCTGTCAAGTGGACTTGAAGTTAAACTTTTGCTAGAAAAGCAAAGAGAGAGTTGACATGAGGGGACTTGCTACTAGCCTCTAACTTGCTCTGTTCTTGAACTGCCCTCACATGGACTCGAACTTAGCAACCTGTTTTGCTGGAAGCAACATCTCAGAAGGCTGAAGCCCCGATGGCGCCGTGCAACCCTGAGTGGGGAACGGACGCATGGCTGTCACGAGAGGTCTGTGAGGTCTTCATTCTTCACTCGTGCCTCCCAGCATCACACGCCTGGTCTCCTGGGAACGGGCGGGAAGGTGCTGCTGAGATAACCAGGTTTTTCATCATTTGTCTAAGGAGAGCCATGGTTGAACTTCTCGCTAATCCTTCCCCACAAAGCTACAGAAGGGACTCTTTCTTTATCCAACTGAGATTCTCACCAAGGAGCCTTGTCTGAGCCATGCAAAGGGGGATGAGCACACCTGCCCAGGACCACCACCCCCTGGCAGCACCCGCGGGCTGACAGAGCATCCGTCAGCACACCAGCTTCGGAGACGTGACGACAACCAAGAAACAAATAGCACTCTCTGCCCCAACAGAAGTGCGCCGGCAGACGGCAGCACTGTTCCCGCCAGAAAGACGACTGCTTCAGACCAGGGCAGCCGGAGCCCCTGACCAATGCCCCGAGGTGGGGCACCTGATGCAGATGCCAGCAGAGCACCCACCGGAAGCCCACCCTGCCCACCCCACGCCACTGTTCAGCACTGGCCTGATGGGTCACTCATGACCCGAAGGGTCCAGCACCCTCTGCACTTTCAGTCTCAAAAACCGGCTTGACAGACTGGATGCAGACGGAGCTAGTGCTGTCCTGTGCCAACTCTGTGGCATTTCAAGGGGAGCAGACAGGACACGGGGTAACCCAGTCATGGAAAGCCAAGCTGCAGCACAGCCACACTCGCAGTTTGAGGATGGCATTTATGAATGTGCCACTGAAAAAAACAACCAAAACTTTTACTTAAGATTTTAAACTACACCTTCTTCCAAAAATAATTTGAAGCATTTAAAATACCCAGTATAATAAGACCATCTGAACAATAAGCTTTTAAAAATCCCCAAAGATAGACGGGAAATTAAATACTCAAAAACTTTAGATTAATTAACAGGCTGTGACTGAGTCTAGTCTGCAGCTTCCTGCCAGCTAAGGCACACAGAGGATGAGGCAAGTGTTACTGTCAAAGTTGGGATTTTAATATCTTGCCATTTCCTTTGCAACCAGTGGAGCACGTTTAAGAGTATTAAAATCACAAGGAACAACAACAGTGCTTAAAAATATATAGGCATGTTCACACATCCAAAACCACAAACAAAACCAAAAACAAATGCACTATTATTTCCACAGGAGGTCCTCCCAGGACTCAAGCCCTAACAAAAGCTACAGAGGACCGCAAGAGACGGCCCACGGTGGCCACCACAAAAGGCTAAGGGCAAGCAGATCTCGATCATGGAAGTCCAGAAACAGATACCAATCACCCTAAAAATGGGCAACGAAAGAAAACAGAGGAACATTTTCATCTCATCTAACCGCATTGCACAAATGAAGTACCAAAGCATACTTTATGTACTTTTTTCATTTATAAAATTATAAACGTAACTCCCTCCAATCCAGACTCTTCTGTCCATCCTTTTCCCTTTTCTCTCCCTCGGGTGGGAGAGAGCTCTGTGTTTTCTTCCCTTAAAAGACACCATTTGGAGGCATGGACTGAGCTGATCTTGCAGCCCAAACTGCCCTCTTCCATCTTCTTCCAAGGCCAGATGGGTTTCAAGTTTCAGAAGTGCTCAATTTCTGAATGCTAATCCTGAGCACAGATCCCTGCTACCTAAGATCCTAATCACATGCATCAATATGCTAGGTGCAGTGGCTCATGCATGTAATCTTAGCACTTTGGGAGACTGAGGCAGGAGGTTCACTTGAGCCCAAGAGTTTGAGACCAGCCTAGGCAATGTGGTGAGACCCTGTCTCTACAAAAAATGCAAATATCAGCAAGGTGTGTTGGTGTGCACCTGTAATCCCAACTACTGGGAAGGTTGAGGTGGGAGGATCGCTTGAGGCAGAGGTCACAGTCAACTGTGATCATGCCACTGCTCTCTAGCCTGGATGACAGAGTGATACTCCGTCTAAAAAGAAAAAAAAAAAGAAAAAGAAAAAAATGCATCAATATTTCTGTGGCAAAGAGTGGGATAAATTGTTTATCACTTTATGTCCATTCATAAGGTTTTCATGACATTCATTCGCATTGAATTAAAAAAAAAAAAACTTTTCATTTTTGGGAACTCCTTGGTTTTTAAAAAAATACTTTCTGAATAAGACCTCAAAAGCACAGGCCACAAAAGCAAAAATAAGCAAATAGGGTTAATATAACTTAAAAGCTTCTGCACAGCAAAAGGAAACAAAGTGAAAAGACAACCTACAGAATAAAAGAATACATTTGCAAACTACTCACCAGACAGGGGATTAATATTCAGGATATATAAGGAACTCAAACATCTCAACAGCAAAAAAACAAAAAACTGATTAAAAAATGGGCAAATGATCCAAACAGACATTTCTCAAAAGACATAAATGGCCAGAAAATACATGAAAATTGTTCAACATCACAAATCATCAGAGAAGTGGAAGTCTTTTTTTTTTTTCCCCAAGTGAAAGCAAGTTTATTAGGAAAGTAAAGAAATAAAAAAATGGCTACTCCACAGGCAGAGCAGCAACAAAGACCGCTCAGCTGCTTTATACTTATTGTTACTTGGGAGGTGGAAGTCAAAACCACAGTGAGATATCACCTCACTCCACCTAAGATGACTATTATCAAAATGACAAAAAATATCAAATGCTGGTGAGGATACAGAGAAAGGGGGACTCTTACACACTGCTGGTAGGAATGTAAACTAATACAGCAGTATGAAGGAGAGCAGTATGAAGGCTCCTTAAAACACACACACCCTTGGGAAGCCGAAGCGGGCTGATCACAAGGTGAGGAGTTGGAGACCAGCCTGGCCTATATGGTGAAACCCCATCTCTACTAAAAAAACACAAAAAATAGCTGGGCGTAGTGACACACGCCTGTAGTCCCAGCTACTCAGGAGGCTGAGGCAGGAGAATTGCTTGAACCGGGGAGGCGGAGGTTGCAGTGAGCTGAGATCGTGCCACTGTACTCCAGCCTGGGTGACAGAGTGAGACTATCTCAAAAACAAAACAAAACAAAACAAAACAACCCTCCCCACCCCATACACACACACATACCAAACTATGAATAGAACTACCATATGATCCAACAATCCCACTACTGGGCGTTTATCCAAAGGAAAGCAAATCATCAGTGTACTGGAGAGACACCTGCACTCCTCTGTTTACTACGCCTGATTCACAATAGCCAAGATATGAATCCACCCAGGAGTACAACAGCAGATGAATGGATATGGAAGGTGTGGTATGTAACACTGAATAGGATTCAGCCACAACAGAGAATGAAATCCTATCATCTGCAACAACATGGATGGAAGCACAGGACATTAAGTAAAGTGAAATAAGCCAGGAATAGAAAATTAAATACTACACGTTCTCACTCATATGTGGAAGCTAAAGAAAGTTGATTTCATAGAAGTACAAAGTACAACAGGGCATAGTGGAGGCTGGGATGGGAGGGATGGGGAGAGATTTGTTAAAGGAAACAAAATCACAGCTGGATAGGAGGAAGAAGTTGCAATGTTCTGTACCACTGCAGGATGACTATAACTAACAGTAATTTATTATTCAAATAGCTAGGAGGAAGACACCAAACATTTCCAAAGAAATGATGCACGTTCCTGATCTAATATCCTGATCTGCTCACTACGCGTTATATGTATCGAAACATCACTGTGTACCCTATGAGTTGTACAATTATGTGTTAATTAAAATAAAAAAGTTAAAAATATACTTTTTAGGAGTTTCAGATTTAAGAAAAATTGAGCAGATGGTAGAGCTCCCACATTACCCTACAATACAACCCAGTCTCAGAATGCACGCACATCCAACATTAGTTAGAATTAGTGAGCCAACACTGAGATGATTTAAATCTATCCTTTACTCAGTCTTCCTCATTTCCCCCTAAAATCCCTTTCCTGTCCCAGGATCCTACCCAGGATTCCACATGACAATTGGCCGTCACGTCTCTTTGGGCTCCTATGGGCTGTGACAGTCTCTCAGAAATGTCCCTGTTTTGCTGACCTTGACGGTTTTGAGGGGACTGGTGAGGTGTTTTGTAGGCTACCCTTTGGTTGGGACTTGTCTAACATTGTTCAAGGGTAGACATAGATCACAGGCATTTTGGAGAAAGGCCTCAGAGATGAGCGCCCTCCCCATGGCATAATATCAAAGCCCCCCTGCTCATCACCGCTGACGGTGACCTCACATTTAGCTGGGTCACGTGTGCAGGTTTTCCCCATCCCTTCCACATGCCCTCTCTGGAGGCATTGCTCTGCACAGCCCATGCTGGAGAGGAGAGGGTGTGTGCTCTCTTCTTGGCTTTTGAGATGTGAGACTGCAGGCCTCATGAAGGGCACAGCCTCCCGCCTCTGGGTGACCAAGCCCATGCCCCAGGCCCAGTAGCTTGGGGATGGGCAGCCGTCTGACAGAGGAGGTCTAATGATCATGGGGCTGCAGCATTCTCCTAGGTGGAATGAGCACAGAGAGCTGATCCATTTGCACAGAAGTGTGCACAGAGCAGAGAAGCAAGGTGACAAGGGGACTCCTGAGGCTCTTCTGGGCTTTGCTTCCAGACCCTCCCTGTCACTGGGCTGCACCTCCACCCCACCCTCCAGTTCCTCAGGCACCTCTCTCCTACCTCAATCTTCACTTGCTGAAATGGTCCAACTTGGTTTCCGTCACTGAAGTCTTGACTAATGTAGAGCAACTTTCCCTTTTTGAATAAGACTAGAAAGACTTGAAAAATAATTCTAGATTTGATGTTTATGAGCATGTGTAAAAGTTTTTTCAAAATAATTTCAAAATTATAGTAAACTTGCAAGAATGAAAACAGTATAAAGAATACTTGTAACACACAGGTTCATTGCTTGTTAATATTATGTTCCATCTGCTTTATAATTTGCACTGCCCACCCCATCTTACCCAATATGCACACACAGTTTTTTCTGAACCATTTGAGGGTAAGTTAAATACATCAAGGCCCCTTTACTCCTAAGTATTTAAGGGTGGATTTCCTGAGAATAGGGATATTATCTTACTTATGCACAGAACAGTTATCAGTTTCAATTATTTTAATATTGATCCAATATTTAATCTATAGCCTCTTTCCAATTCTTTCCATTACTCCAGTAATACCCCTACAGTTCCCACCTTGAATGCAGGGCTCACCCTAGCATCAGGTTTTGTATTTTGTTGTCATTTCTTTAGCTTGCCTTAAATGGGAAGATTTCCAAAGTCTTTTTTGTCTTTATGACATTGACATTTTTGCCAACGTCATGTCCCTGCCTTTAAAAAATATTTAAAATTCTTTAACTCAAAGTGGATCAATGACATAAATGTAAGAGATAAAATTGTAGACTGTTAAGGGAAAAGCCTCATGACATTGGACGTGTCAATTATTTCTTGGCTACGACACCAAAAGTATATGCAGAAAACAAAGAGGATAAACTGGACATCAAAATTAAAAGCTTCTGTTCATCAAAGGACACAATCAACAGAATCAGCAGAGTGAAAACGCGACCCAGGAAATGGGAGCAAGATTTGCAAATCACATATCTGTTAGGGGGCTAATACCGAGATTATGTAAGGGACTCTTACAACTCAATACCCAAAAAACCCAAAAAACAAACCAAACAAAAAAACCACTCCAGTTAAAAAGTGTGGAAAAACTTGAATAGTCATTTTTCTAAAGAAGGTATACAAATAGCAGTTGAGCATGAGATGCTTGACAAGACCATCACTAGGAAAACGCACACCAAAGCCACAAGAAGATAGCATCTCACACCCATTAGGATGGCTACTCTCAAAAAAAAATAGAAAACAGCTACTGTTGGTGAGCACATGGAGAAACTAGACCCATGTGCACTGCTGGCGGGAAAGTAAAACGATGCAGTGGCTGTGGAAAACAGTATGGCAGTTCCTCCAGAAATTAAAAATAGAACTATTGTATGGTTCAGCAATTCCACTTCTGGGTATATACCCAGAAGAACTGAGACCAGGTCTTCAGCAGTATCTGTAAACCATGTTCACAGCAGCATCAGTTACAACAGCCCAAAGGTGGAAGCAACCCAAGTGAACATCGGCAGACAACGGATGAACCAAGTGTGGTGTATACGCACAAGGAAATACTATTCAATCTTAAAAAGGAAGGAGAATTTGACACATGCTACAACATCAATGAACCTTGAGGACATGCTAAGTAACATCAGCCAGTCACAAAAAGACAAATACCACAGGACTGGACTTATATGAGGTACCTACCTAGGTAGTCAAATTCATAGACAAAGTAGAATGGCGGGTGCCGGGGCTGAGGGAAGAGGGATGGAGAGTAGAAGTTTAATCAAGACAATATTGAGTGTGTGGAGAAATCGGAACCAGATGCGGCCCTGAGCGTGTGGAGAAAGCGGAATCAAAGGCGGCCCTGAGCCTGTGGAGAAACCGAAACCAGTCACGGCCCTGAGCCTCTGGAGAAACCGGAACCAGTCGCGGCCCTGAGAGTGTGGAGAAACCGGAATCAGAGGCAGTCCTGAGCGTGTAGAGAAACCGGAATTAGGAACGGCCCTGAGCGTGCGGAGAAACTGGAATCAGGAGCGGCCCTGAGCGTGTGGAGAAACCGGAATCAGGAAGGGCCCTGAGCGTGTAGAGAAACCGGAATCAGGGAGGGCCCTGAGCATGTGGAGAAACTGGAATCAGGAGCGGCCCTGAGCGTGTGGAGAAAGCGGAATCAAAGGCGGCCCTGAGCCTGTGGAGAAACCGGAACCAATCGCGGACCTGAGCGTGTGGAGAAACCGGAATCAGAGGCAGTCCTGAGCGTGTGGAGAAACCGGAATCAGAGGCAGTCCTGAGCGTGTGGAGAAACTGGAATCAGGAGCGGCCCTGAGCGTGTGGAGAAAGCGGAATCAAAGGCGGCCCTGAGCCTGTGGAGAAACCGGAACCAATCGTGGCCCTGAGCGTGTGGAGAAACCGGAACCAATCGCGGCCCTGAGCGTGTGGAGAAACCGGAATTAGGAGCAGCCCTGAGTGTGTGGAGAGACTGGAATCAGGAGCGGCTCTGAGCGTGTGGAGAAACCGGAATCAGAGGCAGCCCTGAGCAGCCCTGAGCGTGTAGAGAAACCGGAATCAGGGGCAGCCCTGAGTGTATGGAGAAACCGGAATCAGAGGCACAGCCCTGGGTGTGGAGAAACAGGAACCAGGAGCGGCTCTAAGCGTGTGGAGAAACCGGAACCAGGAGCGGCCCTGAGCGTGTGGAGAAACCGGAACCAGGAGCGGCCCTGAGCGTGTGGAGAAACCGGAACCCAGGCGCGGCCCTGAGCGTGTGGAGAAACCGGAATCAGAGGCGGCCCTGAGCGTGTGGAGAAACCGGAATCAGAGGCGGCCCTGAGCGTGTGGAGAAACCGGAATCAGGAGCGGCCCTGAGCGTCTGGAGAAACGAATCAGAGGCGGCCCTTAGCGTGTGGAGAAACCGGAATCAGCAGCGGCCCTGAGCGTGTGGAGAAACCGGAATCAGCAGCGGCCCTGAGCGTGTGGAGAAACAAATCGGAGGTGGCCCTTAGCATGTGGAGAAACCGGAACTCACCCTGAGCAGCCAGGCAACTCCTTCTCCACAGAAAGGACTTGAAAAGCATCTTTTTGTTTATTAAATCTTAAGACATCTTTTGTTTATTAAACAGAAAAATAAGCTTTTCTGTTTATGTCACCAAAATAACTATCAGTGTGTAGTTCCTAAACCCAAAGAGAAGAGCGAGTTTCCAGCAGGAGGGTAGGCTCAGCAGCATCCACTAGCATGGCACTCAGCGTGGAACATTAGGGTGGGGTCATAGGTGGCCTTGCTGGGTGCCACCAGGGAACTGTGGGGACATAGGGCTTTGTCTCTCATGAGCCAGATGAACCCAGACCCTCTGAGGTGTTCAGCTGTCTGGGGAGAGGGCCGTGTGGTGGCCACAGGTGAAAAGGGTCAAAGGAGGATTTTTGTTTTTAGACGGCATTTGTCATGTCATATTTACATTCAGATAGACGACTTCGAAGATAAGGAAACACTGGTGATGTCAGAGGGAGGGGATGCCGGTCAGCCCCAGGACCTTGAGCAGACAGTAGAGGGCTGGCGTCTGGGGAAGGTGGAGGGGATCAGGAGAAAAGGCAGCTGCAGGGGGTCATAGTGGGTGGGAGCTGCTCATTGCTGCTTAATTGCCTCATTTAGGAGATAAACTGAGGCCCTCAAAGGTTTAAAGTTTACACTGATGTGGCAAAGTGAAAGAATAAATTAGAGAATGGGATGTAAAGACTAAAAATATTAATGAGTTTAAAGATGGACATAGTCTCTCTGGGATACGGATGGTAATTCTAAAACAGCAGAGACAAAAATATTTTGGCAATAAGCCTGCCTCTTCCATCTCCTGAAAACATGCCTTAGAGGGTCAGGACCTGGGAGCCCGCCTCTGGGAACTGCGTCCTCACCCGCTTGTGGGGTGGCCACGGTGCTCCGTGACTGCTCTCCTTCCACACACACCTGGCCAGGGGATTTTTGGAGTGGGGAGCAAGAGAAGTGGGAGCTGCAAACCAGGCACCAGGAGAACGACAAAGCCTCGCAGGACATTGTGTCCAAATACCACAAGTGACATAGTGTGAATGTGAATTCTTTTTCATTCGGTTTTCCCCACTGGTTTGTCATCTGTTTTCAAGTAGACTGCAAGTTCTATTTAAGGAATCATGAAAGCCCTACTGTCCCTTACCCGATGATCATCTCAAGTTGGGCAAGACGATGGATTAGGAGGCTGTTCATGCCTGAAGACAGCCAGAGCAGAAAGAAAGGAAAAAAATATAAACTAATAAGAACAAGGCATTTGCATGAGTACATACACACAATCGTATATCCAATGTAAAGGTATAACTATATCAGATAATTGTACTGAGACAGCTGGCCAGCATTGTCCCAAGTACCTGACACATACCAAGAATCCTCCTAATGACTCTAGGAGTGGCACTGCTTCTGCCATTTCACAGGCAGAGAAAGTAAAATACAGGAAGGCAACGTGTGCAGGATCACATGGCCAGAAAGTGATAGATCTGAGGCCAGACAATGGGTCCTGAGCCTAATCCAAGCACCTGTTAAATTCATTGCAGCCAGACAAACCACCCTGAGGCTCAGCTCTGGTACCCAAGGGACGGGGGAGTGAGGGTGAGGCTCCTGGGTACACTGCTGGGACAGTCACCTGAGGATCGTGTGACACGCTGAGAAGCCACAGGTAAAAAGTACAGTCATGTCACTCAACAACAGGGAAACATCCTGAAAAATGAGCTGTCCATTGTGTCATCATGCAAACACCACAGAGTGGACCTACATACGCAGGGATGGGGTAGCCTCCTACGCTCCTATGCTGTATGGTACAGCCAAGTGCTCCCAGGCTGCACACCTGGACAGCAGGTGACTATACACAATTGCAATACAACAGTATTTGTGTATCTAAACATAGAAAAGGCACAGTAAAACATGCTGTAAAAAGATAAAAAATGGTGCACCCATATAGTGAACTTACCCATAAACAGCTTTTAGAACTGGAAGCTGCTCTGGGTGAGTGAGTGGTGAGTGCACACAAAGGGCTACGACATCACCATATGTAGCTGTAGACTTCGTAAACACTGTACTTGTAAGCTAAGACATCACCTCACACATCTGTAGATTCGTAAACACCGTACCCGTGGGCTAAGACAACACCACACACAACTGTAGATTCTTAAAAACTGTACTCGTAAGCTAAGACATTACTGCATGTGGCTCTAGACTTCGTAAACACCGTACTTGTGAGCTAAGACAACACCACACGCAGCTGTATATTTGTAAACACCGTACTTGTAAGCAGACATCACTGCACACAGCTGTAGACTTCGTAAACACTGTACTCATGAGCTAAGACATCACCACATGTGGCTGTAGATTCTTAAATACTGTACTCGTAAGCTAAGACATCACCCACATGCAGCTATAGACTTCGTAAAGACTACTTGCGAGCTAAGACATCACCGCACGCGGCTGTAGATTCATAAACACTGCACTTGTGAGCTAAGACATCACCGCACGTGGCTGTAGATTCATAAACACTGTACTCATAAGCTACACTAAATCTGTAAGAAAATTCCTTTGTTAAATAAATTTCCATTTAGTGTAACTCTATGTTGTAAATTCCTTAAAGCTTTTTGACTCACTTATAAAAACAGAGTAAAACATACTGTACAGCTGTACAAAAATAATTTATCCTTATATCAAGTTTTCTATTAAAAGTTTTTGACTTTTTAAACTTTGTTAAAAACGAATACACAGACACACATTAATCTGGGCCTCCACAGGGTCAAGATCACCAAAATTACTGCCTTCCACCTCCACATCTTGTCCCACTGGAAGGTCTTTAGGGCAGTGACATGCACAGAGCCGTCATCTGTGTGAACAATGGTTTCTGCTGGATTCCTCCTGAAGGACCAGCTGAGGCTGTCTTACAGTTAACTTTTTTATTGTAAGCAGAGAGAATATACTCTAAGATAACGACATTAAAGGTAAGTACATAAACCGGTTACACAGGTATCTTATCACAATCCAGTATTATGCATGTACTGTGTATGATCCTACATGTTATACGTTTATACAACTGGCAGCACAGGTTTACGCTAGCATAGCCACAAACAGGTAATGTATTGCATTATGATGGCCACAACATCAATAGACTCCATTTTCACAGGAATTTTTCAGCTTCATTACAGTCTTATGGAACCACTGTCATTTAGGGAACACTGTCTTGAAGACCACTGTGGTCTGTCATTGACAGAAATAGCACTATGCAGCACATGACTAATTCAGTAAAGGGGCAGGAGCTCCACTGAGAGCCCAGCTCTCAGTCTGCTAAGACCACAGGCCGTGATGAGTGGACTAAAGACCACCTGGAGAACTGTGGCCCCCTCCCAGCGAATCCTTCTCATGTACACATGTATGCACACAAATGCACACACACTTCCACATGCATGCACAAGTGTGCATACTTTTAACACAACTCCACATACAAAATGCAAGGCAATACTAAGACTCAATGTGCATGTGCACATGCACACACATGCAACACACACAATACTCACATAGCCCACACATCAGCACAAACTCATCTGCATGCACACATGTACACATGCAACATACTTGCACACACATAAAACACTTGGTACACTACACTCACACATGCAAACTCACACTTGAACACACATGCACATGGGAGTGCACTTGCATTCTTGCAAACCTTCATACACTTGTACCACACACAGGCACCCACCCATGCAACACACACATGCATACTCATACTTGCATGTACTCATGTTTGCACAAATACATGCTGCATATTTGTATGCACACACACATATGCAAAGTCATAAATGTGTACACATTTGAAACAGTCACACAATTGCAACATACTTGCAACACTCATGACACACACATGCACATGTCTACACTTACAGCACACACTACACTCGTGCACATGCATGTGCAGTAGAAACATGCAATATTGCACACACATGCACACTTGTAACACACAACAGCATATATACACAACACACTTGTACAAACTCATACTGTCATGTGTATATGCACTTGTACTCACATCACTCACCCACACAACACATAACACAGGCAAGCTTGCATATGCACAAACTCATTCACATGTGCAGACACTATTCACATACTTGCAACACACACATGCATGTATTCATAGCACACTCATGCACTGAAACACACACACACAAGGACCTGACCGGGTGAAAGGCTCTTGTTAAGCTATTTGTCTTTATCTCTGTCTTCACTCCCTCCATTCTGCTCCTAAGTCTGAAGTTTATTGATGCACTTTTATTCTGTGCCCCCTGCTCTCAGGATCTTGATACTTGGACTAACACTGAGCAGGAATTAATTTAATATCTATGCTTTTCTGGTAATACCCTTTAATTATGACTTCAGGTTACAAGCCCTGAGGAAGCTAAGAAAGTTTTCATCCTAGGACTTTACACCAATGTAATGTTCTTAAGATATAAAAAATTGCTAAAACTATTTCTTTTTCTTTTGAGACAAGGTCTTGCTCCATTGCCCAGGCTGGAGTGCAGCAGTGTGATCACGGCTCACTGTAGCCTCTAACTCTTAAGGCTCAAGCAGTCATCCCACCTCGGCTTTTTGAGTAGCTAGGACTATAGGCACATGCCACCACACCTAGCTCATTTTTAAAAAATGTAGAGATGGAGTCTTGCTATGTTGCCCAGGCTGCTCTCAAAACTCTTGGGCTCCAGTGATTCTCCTGCCTTGGCCTCCCAAAGCACTGAGATTACAGGTGTGAGCCTGTTCCCAGCCTTAAAAACCCCATCTTCAAACGCAGACAAAAATATATATATATTTCCTATCTAAAGTCTGAAAAACTAAAGTGTTCATGGAAAGACCAAATTGGAAGTCATTGAGAGACTTATGAATTCATTTAAAATGAATTACATTGTAAAAATATTTTTAAAGTGAACAGTCACTTTCAAATAGTATTAACACAATTTCATCATTTCCTTCCTGCACATGTGGGACTGTAATCTGTTCCAGAAGCAGGGAGAGTGTGTCTCCTCACTCTGTGATGCAGAAATGCTCTCCATGGTGACCTGTCACAGATGCAGGCAGGTCCCACCCACCATGGCTCCAAGAATAAAAAAGGCATCAGAAACAGAGGCAGAAAACCAAGTAGAAATGGCTAATACACCTGTTTAACCACTGACTTCCACAATGGTCGTCTTCCTCTGTAGGCCGTCTTTCTTGTGTGTGTGCACATTCATATTCTCTCTCAAGGAAATTGCATGTGCATACCAATAAGCTAACCTTCTCCACAGTAATTAGACGATACATGGCCAGGTGCCTTGGAGCTCCCAAGTGAGTGTGCCATTAAAGCAACAGGAACAGTAATTAATCCTGTGACAGACCCTAATGCAGATCAAGTGAGAAAACCACCATCCCATTTTTATAGGAAGAGTAACAAGAAAGAAAAGGGTCAGTGCTTTTAGTGGCTCTCATATTTCACTGCCTCCCGACTGCTGGCCTTGGACTGTCGACTTTCTCACCCTCTGTGGTCAGCAGCCCTAGGCCAGTGGAACAGAAGAGGTGAGTCCTCTGTCATCATCCAGCTGCTGGAGCTCACAGTAACAGCATCGGTCCCGGTCCAGCTCTTCACAGCACTCCTTTACTTTGTCCTCACAGGTGCCCGGGAAGACTGGTTTTACTGCACCTGTTCTGAGCACCTCCCCCCCTACTCCCCAAGCTCCTGCTGAAATGTGATCCCCAGGGTTGGAGGTGGGGCTTAATGGGAGGAGCTGGAGTCATGGGGACAGATACCTCATAATAGACGCAGGCCCTCCCTGCGGGGGAGCAGGTTCTTGCTCTACCAGCTCCCAGGAGAGCCAGTGGCTAAAGGCAGTCTGTCCCCTCCTCCTACCATGGATCTCTTCACTTGCGGCTCCTCTTTCCCTCCACCATGAGTGAAGCTCCCTGAAACCTGACCAGAGGCAGATGCAGGCACCACACTTCCTGTACAGCCTGCAGAACCCTGTGCCAAACACACTTTTCTTTATAAATCACCCAGTCTCAGGTGTTCCTTTTTTTTTTTTTTTTTTTGAGACGGAGTCTCGCTCTGTCGCCCAGGCTGGAGTGCAGTGGCGCGATCTCGGCTCACTGCAAGCTCCGCCTCCCGGGTTCACGCCATTCTCCTGCCTCAGCCTCCCGAGTAGCTGGGACTACAGGCGCCCACAACCGCGCCCGGCTAATTTTTTTTTTTGTATTTTTAGTAGAGACGGGGTTTCACCGTGGTCTCGATCTCCTGACCTTGTGATCCGCCCGCCTCGGCCTCCCAAAGCGCTGGGATTACAGGCGTGAGCCACCGCGCCCGGCCTCAGGTGTTCCTTTGTAGAAACCGAAACTGACTAAAGCAAGAGGGAAACAGGTTACAGAGCATAATACCTCGTTCCCAGAGCAGCTGAATTCTTACCTGTGTGACCCAGAGCCCCCTCTGCCAGTGGCTGCAGCATTAGGTGTGTTACATGCTAGTAAAGGTCGAAAGTGATGCTGCAGATTAAAGCTGGATGTATTTTTACTTGGGAATATTTAAGGGAGGTTTAAGGAAGGAGAGGGCTTTGGAGCTGAGCTTGGAGGACTGGAGGAAAGGCCCCTGGGGCCAGACTCCTTGGAGGTGGGCTGGGGGTTGCGGACTGTGAGTAGGTGGTGGGGGCATCAGAGAGCAAGGCTGGGACGCCACTGAGGTTCTCTGCACTGAGGGTAAGGGAGAAGGGACCCAGCCAGACGGAGGGGGCCACAGACAGACCCAGTCAGAAAGGTCAGAGAGAGAACATCACGGAGAAAAAACCTGAAAGGAATGAGAAGAGTGAGAGCAGCCCCAGAAGCCGGGAGGGAAGGGCAGCGTCTCCCACCCGAGGGCATGCGAGGAAGAGTGGCACATGGTCCATCTAGAGAGCAGCAGGGAGGGTTCAGGGGTGCCTGGGCAGGGCCCAGTGAAAGGAAGTTGCTCTGCAATGTAGAGCCAGACTTTGCTTTTCTTCTTTGTATGTAAAGTGCTGAGGATGGGGGTCAGGTCTGAGTCTTGTGAAGATGTCTGGCATCCAAGGAGCTCCGCTCGGCACTGCTCAAAGGTGAAAGCCTAGGCCAGCGAGCAGCAAGAGTGAGCGGCGTGGGTGCCAACCAGACCCACGCAGTGGTGTGTGGGAAAGTGAACTGCACTGCAAGCTCCTGTTCCCTACGTGCTCTCACTTCCATTTCAGATGCTTTCCAAAGCACCTAGCAGCCTAGTCAGGGAAAAGGTTACTCTTTGAGGGCCAGGCCACAGATAGAACTGCATACATGTGTTATTTGATGAGATATTGCTCACTTATCCAGGAAGTCATACAATTATGAGATATTTTCCAAAGAATTCTTACAGGGAGTTAAGTAGACATGCTTTAAAGCCCAGAAGTGATTATTTAGAAAATCGTATGCCCAGAAACAAGTTATCTAATGTAAAACTACATTTCTGATTTTTTTAAGTGTTCCAGACTGAACTTTGTCCCTGGCAGCTGGTGGCCTTGGGGGCAGGCGTTGCCTCTGGCCCTCAGCCTGCAGGGCCTCCCGAGGGCTCCTAGGTGGCCACCACTCTTCTGTGATTTCATAACTGTGCAGCCAGGGGTTCTGTCGACCGGAGGGCCTGATGGAAGAGCCACAGGGCCAGGCATGCATCTACAAGTGTGAACCGTCAGGGCGGTCGTGGCTCCTGGCCCTGGCACGTGAGCTCTCAGCCACTGGCTGTCCCATGCAGGCTGTTGGGACATCCCTGGCATCCCCCCACCAGATGCCAGCTGAGCCACTGCCCAACTTGTGCTGATCGAAAATGCCTCCAGGCACGCCAGACACCCGAGGCACAGGCACACACAGCAACATGTCACGGAGCGGCTGCTGACGGCGGTAAGGGAAGACACCACGTCCCACACACTTCACCTAAGCAACAATGAACGGGCACCTCCACAGTCGCCAAGCGGAAAATGATCTGTTTCAACGGGTAAAGTCTGCAGTAAAAATGACGCCTTCTTTCCTTCCTCTTTGGCATCTTAGTGGGTCCTCCTTGGTGGGCAGAGATTCCTCTGAAGGGCTTCTCACCCTGCTCAACCCCATCCCTGCCTTCTGGAGTCCTCACACACTCACCAAGAACTCCACTTTTCTTCTCAGGGGGCGCTTAGGAGGCCACATAGAGAAGGTAACCTGAACCCTAACCCCTAATTTAAGCACCTTCACAAAACATCATGTAAATAAATGTGGGCAGGATGCTGACATTCTACAAGGGGGGCAAAATGGTGCCTAAAATAGGAAGGAAAAGAACCAAGTGCCTGCCTTCCGGTGAAACGGTCAGATAAAGCGGCTTTGGCCACACTCCTGCTATCACACCAGCCACTGCCATCCTGCAACAGAGTTTTTCTTTTTCTTTTTTTTTTTTTTTTGAGACAGAGTCTTGCTCTGTCTCCCAGGCTGGAATGCGGAGGTGTAATTTCAGCTCACTGTAACCTCTGCCTTCCGGTTTTAAGCAATTCTCCTGACTCAGCCTCCCAAGTAGCTGGGAGTACAAGTGCCTGCCACCAAACCTGGGTAATTTTTAGTGGAGACGGGGTTTTGCCACGTTGCCCAGGCTGGCCTTGAACTCCTGACCTCAGGTGATCCACCTACCTCAGCCTCCCAAAGTCCTGGGATTACAGGTATGAGCCACCGTGCCTGGCCAGAGTCTTCAATTGCAAAGTTCAAGCCAATGCCTAACTCCACCACTTCACTCATGAGACAATCACACTCTGAGCAGATAAACATCACGCGCACCCCTTCTTCTAGATGGACACCTGCATGCAAGGCCACAGAACAAAACATAAAAAGGAAAAGAAAAAAACCCAGAAGCGTACAGTACCTGTCATGTCTCAGGGCTCTCATGTCCACATAGACAGTGGTTGGGTCAGGTCCTGAGGTTCCCTGCAAGCAACAACACAGAGTGGTTAACTCAAGTTTACGTGGAAGGAGACTGGGGTCTGTGCTTCTACTAGCTAGGAAACATTTCTTTGGTAAAATGTTAAAGTGAAAAATAAAACTAAAAGCACTTAGACCAGCAATCTCTGCAAGGCACCTGCTAACTTTCAGTTTGATAACTTAAATTCCAGAAGGCATATCTTATTAGGATAATACTGGATTCACACAGCTTGACCGCCAATATATAAAAATAGGAAAGAAAGGAGACAAGCCACGCACTGTGCCAAAAAAAGGGAAGGCTGAAACTGCCAAGACGGCGGCTGCAAAAGCAGGTTGGAAGGATATGAAGCATCTGTGCAGAGAAATTTTTACTACATGCATCCACCTTTAACAACAAAAGGTGTACTTTGAGGGCCCAGGACAGTGAAGCAGATGCATGATGTGGATGGACAGGCCAGGGAGGAAGAGGTGAGGGGAGCATCTTGCTCCTCCGGGCTCTGCTTGTGCTCTGGCTCTCTGGCCTGAGGAGGGCATTTTCGGCTGAGACATAGGTCAGAGAAGGGGTATTTTATCCTGGTAAGCTGGGCAGGACTTGGTGGTCTGAGCCACTGGGCTGTTGATTTTACACAGGAGTCCAGAAATCTTTTCTTGGCACCATGAATTGCTTGAAAAATTATACCATGCTGACTTCTGACCAGTGACCTCTGTCCACAGAATAGCAGTATCATGAAGGCTGTGTTACAAACCAAAATTGTACAACCATTTTTGGGGAAGGCAATACAATACCTTGGTTGGAAAAAGACAACCTACAATAAATTTGCCAAAAAATAAGGGAGCCCTTCAGAATTCATTTGAAGAATTACACTAAAATTCTTCAGGAGAGAATTCCAAATTTTGTACTAGGGGCACACAATTTTCTTATATTGCTTATATATAAGAAAAAAAAAAGACAATGTCATTAAAATACACCATAGTACTCAATAACCCTGGGCCCTGGTATCTCACCACCGAGATAGGGAAAAAGAACAGCACATGCGAGTCAGCCTCCCGGCGGACACTCCCAGTGACAGCTCTACCCCTGCTGCTCAGCAAAGCCACGCCACAGACTAGTGCCGAGCGGAGAACCGGCCACAGTGAGTAACGCGAAATACAGCCATGGAGGGTCAATTAAAAAGTAAATGGAAAACAGGTGGAGAATTAAGTAAAACAGAGATGAACCAAACTGGCAAAGGAACCACTGACCGCGCACCCCGGGAAGACAGCGTCGGCTACGCGTGAGGCCTGAACGTGACACTGCCCGGCAGGCAGCACCCACGATCACAGGGTCCGCAGACCCCCGGCCAATCTCTGCACTCAACTGCTAGTCTGTCCCATGGCTGGATGCGGGCAAGGCAGCGGGGCTGGGCAGGGAGGCATGGGTGTGACGGACAGGAAAGTCCCCTACCTGCTCGGCCAGGGTCCACAGCCTGTGAGGCTACAGCAGCAGAAGGGTGAGGATGAGAAGAGAGGAGAGAATACCAGACAACAGAAACCAACACACACAACACACAGACACACATGACCCGACAGTGAAAAATGGGATGGAGAAGAGGGAGGGGTGGGGAGGAGAATGCGAAAAGCAGGAAACAAAATGAAAAGAAGATCAAAAACAACATCAAATATGGAAATCATTAAAATTAACCACTGTACAAGACTAAAAGAAATGTTTAAAAGATGTCAACATATCCACGGAGCAACAGAAGAGGGCGAAGCAGGTGACTAACCACGGCGCAGGGACCTGAGTCACTTCGAAACACAGAAGGTAAATGGTGGCACTGCACCGTCTCACTCACAGCACTCTCTGAGGGACGTGGGAGTGCAAGTTTCATTCGCTAAATCAGCTGAGGTAGTTCCGAGGTTCTGATTCCAGTAACAATGGAGAGCCTGTAAGCTTTTACACCTGAAATTAGGGCACTAGCCCTCTCCACCTAAACGATGAGGCAAAAGGAGAGGCCAGCGCGCATCTGAAGCCTGAAAGAATCCAGCGCTGGGCTCTCACATGGTCTACTCAGCAGCCTCAGGAGCAGTTTTCACCCCAGCAAATGTGCTCTGTTGCTGTTCCCCAAACAGATACACCAATTTCTGTTTTCTCCTCCTCATCATCCATGGCTGTGGTCCCTGCCTGCTACCCGTATTAAATCATCTACCCCAGCTGCTGGACAATTCCAGAAAGCAACTTGGGCAAGCTCTTTGGATGCAAGGTATTTTTCCCTATGTGACTTAGCTGTCTTTCCCAAACATTCCCCAGAAGTACAAAGAGTAGAAGATTTTTCACAGGTGCCTGGACTGATGCACACCTGTCCTTTGTGTGTACGGCCCAGCACCCACCCACACCCCCATGACGACAGGAGGCAGACACTAGAGACAGCAGCCGCAGCCGCAGCCGCAGCGGTGGAAAGGGAGTTAAGTGTTTTTCTTCTGGCTGAAATTTGGTCACAAAGCCAGATGGAAAAACTGCCACCACTCACAACAGAGCCAAGTCTATGAAAATAAGCAACAGTTCAAGATTTTTAAAGGAAATTATGATTCCACTCTTCTCTGTTACTTCACTAGGGTAATTATGGCTACTGCTGTCTCTCAGCATCCTTATGTTTAAAAAAGAGAGGAAGGGCATGAAGAAAGAAAATAGCCAATAAAGGTGTGTACGCTACAAACACATAGTGGACTTTTACTGAATATATTCGAGCTGAAGCAATGATTTAAATAATTTCCTTCCTTCATGATTCCTTGAAACCTAAATATTAACTGGAACAAAAATAAGTCAGCATTCTCTCTAAATTATCCAAGTTCAGAAACTGTTACAATGGCTCAAGGTGGTATCTCAGGAAAAAATGTGCATGGCTAGTCTCAGGACTAGTGAGTACCTCCTTTCCTATCTTGTACCACGTGGAGGAGGCAACACTGCGCCTGAAGCCAAATAGGCCTGAGCATTAATAGAGAAGAATACGTGAAGGAGATAAAGAGGTAAGACACAGCTGCTTCCAAATTATAAAAACCCCTGAGGTAAAAAGTCTGAAATTTCAAGATACATACTAAGGGAGTATTTATCATATTGCCAAGGAATGCTAGCCAGTGTTTCCTTAAATACAGAGATCCCTAATGCCCCTCAGTATTTAAGGATCAAATACTTGCAAAAAGGACCCACAGAAAAACAGCATTATCCATTCCAACTAAAGCTCAATCAGAAACAAAGATAAAGCATTTTTGAAACTGCAAGTTACATTAATGAGAAAAAAGGATTCACATTAAAATCCAGTTATATAATAAAAATGTTAAGCAGTCAGCCTTCCATATCCGTGAATTTTGCATCTTTAGATTTAACCAATCTTGAATCACAAATATTTGAAAAAATTGCACCTGTACTGAACAGGCACAGACTTTTTCTTGTCATAATTCCCTGAACGACATAGTACAACTGTTTACACAGCATTTACATCATATTCAGCATCACAAGTCATTAGAGATGATTTAAAGTACACGGAGGATGTACATGGGTTCTAGGAAAATGCTGAGCCATTTTCCAGCAGGGACCTGAGCGTCTGCGGACTTAGGTATCAATAGGGAGCCTGGAAACCTGTCCCCCACTTAGGGACAAATGTATATACCAAAAAGTAAGTTTCTTACCGACATAAAAGTATTATATCAATTAGGTATTAAGTGCTTATTGCACAAATGAGTCATATTTAAATCTCAGGTGAAGATATACAGACTCACATCCCAAATATCAGCACAGAAAACACAAAACAGGACTAATTTTAGCATTTAAGCTGACTGGTGATTTTACTATTTAGCAATTCACACACCATAATATTAGCACAACCTAGTACTTGCACATAGGGCTAACAGTAAGTAGAAATGTGTGAAAGAATGAACAAACTCCAAAGACCTGATACTGGGCTTATGTAGTACGCTGGGTACGTCTAAGACGAGAAAAAGCTTAGGTTGTATGTCTCCAGGCAAATGACACTCTTCAAATTGAAAGGGAAAATGACACAAAAATTTGACTACCTCTTTGTACTCCTATTTCCAAAAGAATTTCTCTATTTGCATTAAAATGTGGGGGCTGTGGAAATGTCACCGGCTTAGAGAAGCCTTCATGATGTACTCCAAGTGATCGTTTCAAAACGATTAGCTAAATATGACAGGTCCCTGCCCTAAGCACTCTAACAATTTCCCACTGATCTTGGGAAAAGGACCTGCGCTTGGTGCAGCCTTCTGTCGTCCTCCCTCTCTGGCCACCCTGGCCTCTTCCCATCTTTCCTGACCCCTCCAAAGTTGCAGGGGCTTCAGCTCAGCTTCCCTGGCCAGAGTGCTCTTCCCTCCGCACTCTCATCACCGCTAACTCATCTTTCTTAACTCGGCACCAGCCAGCATTCCCTTAAAGAAGCCTGACAGGGAGGTTGGCCTCCCTGTGCTGCACCAGATCACCCAGCAGCTGGATGCCATCCTTCACAGGGTCTGTGGCCAATGTCCGCCTCTCCTGGGCACGGGAAGGCACCAGGACAAGGCTGGGTCTGTGCTCATCTGCTACCCCCTGCTGTGAAATACCTTAGATTAGGTAACAGGCTGTTCACAGCTCTGGAGTCCAGCAAATCCCGGATCGAGGCACCTGCAGAGTGGATGAAGATGCTCCTTTAGGGCGGAAGTCTCATTCATGAGGGCTCCATCCTCATAATCTAATCACCTTCTAAAGGCCTCGTGTCTTATATTACTGCGTTAGGGATTATAGTTCGACATAGATGGTTTGGAGGGGGGGACACAGACATTCCAACCTCAGCAATCACGTCATCCACAGTTCATCTACTTTTCACGTCCTTATTGGCGCGATTGCTGTTGGTTCTTTACTCGTCCCTTTTGTTCTTTGTTCCTCCCTTCCTGCCTCCTTTTCTCATGAATAGAAAGAATATTTGTGGTATTTCATTTTACCCTCTGTGTATTTTTTGCATGATTTATTGCATTTTATCTTCACATGGTGTTATGCATTATGAAAATGAAGATTCTTGCAATGGTGCATTTCCAGGGCCCGACTTCCTGTTGTCTCATCTGTTATTCCTACACACATTATGAACACCTCAGCAGTTCATATTTTTAAACGGTTAATACTTTTAAAACAAACTAAAAAATATTTACATGTCTACATATTGATAGATTCTAAAACATTTTCTTGTATTTACTCTTTTCAGTGTTCTTCATTTCTTCTTAAAAATTTGGGCTTCATTTTGCCATCATTTGTTTTCATCCTGAGACATTCTTACTATTTCTTGTGATGCGTATTTGCTGATGGATTCTCTAGGTTGGCTAAGTATCTGCTTTTCTCTTCCATTCTGAAGGATCTCCTGCTTCCAGCATTTCTGATGAGAACTCAGTGTTGTTTTTATTACTTGCCCCTACTTAGCTTTATTTCTGCAGGGGCTTTAAGATCGACTCTGCCATCGACTTTCAGTGTTTGGACAACAATGTGTCTGGGTGTGGTTCTTCTCATTTACTCTGCCTGGAGTTCACTGAGCTTCCTGAATCTTTGTGTTGATTCTTCCCTTCGCTCCTGGCCATAGTTCTTCAAATTGTTCTCTTGCCCCATTTTCTCTCACCCACTCCTGCTGGGGCTCCGATCACTACAGGTATGTTAGACCCATGGGTCTCAGACACTCTGTTCCACTGTATTTTCATGCCTTTTCTCCTTGTTTTATGCTTAGGTCATTTCTATTGGTCAGACTTCAAGTTCATTCAATGAGTCTTTCCTCTACTGTATCTAGTCTCCTATTAAACCACGGGAATTTTATTTCCAATACTAATTTTCATTTCCAGCATTTCCATTTTGTTTTTTTCATAGTTTTTATCCTTCTGCAATACCCCTCACCTCTTCATAGATGTTGTAGACCTTTTCAACAAATTCCTGGCCTCACCTATCACAGCTATTCCAAAGTCTCTGATAATTCCAGCATGTCTCTTCTACTGACTGTTTTAGGGGCCGTCTCCTCTCATGAACATGAGTCCAATTCTCTTGCTTCTTTGCAGCTCTTTTAAATTTTGATTATATAACACAATGTTTTATGAACAACGAAAACTGTATTTTAAAGAACAGTAAATATTAAATAACATTTATCCCCAGAAAAGAATTTACAAGTCTATGGGCAGGACCCGGATGCTGGGCCCGACACTGACCCTGGAAGTCGTCTATGCTTCATGGCGAGGACCTGCTTTCCAAACGGCAGGAGACTCCGCCCACCGCTTCGCTGTTGGCTCTTCAGGTAACTGGGTGATTCTCTCTTCAGTCTCACCCCCAGCTTCTTCTATTCCACTGCCACACCCCCAACCTTTGGAAGGCAAATATATTACACATGGTGAAGGGCAAGGGCGCTGCAGAGGGATGTGCTATGCCCTCATCCCACTTCCGTTGTTGAAGCGTGAGTGGAGTTCCCACAGTGATCTGGGCCACCCTGGAGGGGTAGCCAGGGCTCTGCTGGGTGATCCGGGCCGCCCTGGAGGGGGTAGCCAGGGCTCTGCTGGGTGATCCGGGCCGCCCTGGAGGGGTAGCCAGGGCTCTGCTGGGTGATCCGGGCCGCCCTGGAGGGGTAGCCAGGGCTCTGTTGCTCACCTCCCAGCCCTCAGGAGCCCCTGCCTTTTGCACACTAAAGGTCCAGAGTGCCTCAGAGAAAATGGATCCACTTTTAGGGCTCCCCTGGGATTCTCATCTACCTTGCTAACCAGATACTGCCATTTATGTTTTTTAAAAAGTTCAGAAACCTTTTGCTTTATCATTTTTTATGGTAAATTCTTTCTCCTGGTTCCTCTGCCATGGGAAAAGCCACATACAGGTCTCTTTTCTCCTCGGAAGAAATTTAATTCGTTTACATTTGAGTCTTCAACTCTCTGATGGATCTTAAAAACGATGAATCTGTGTATTAACCAGATTGTTCCGATGGTTATGGTCGGAACAAGAGTCTCTTGTGACTTCTACATCTCAATAAAAAATGGAATTCAGAAACCTTCAAAAAATTTGCAAAAATCACATTGAGCTTGTTTCTATGTTTGGCATCCAATGGATGGATCTGGATGTTGTCATCAGGCGTTGATGCAGGTGACAGACTGTCAGGAAACGGGGGGCTCTGGAATGGATTACTGGTGGGGTGGGGGCCACAGACAGTGTGAACCCAGCTCAGGCCACCCACCAGCAAACTGGTCATCAGGAGCACCACACACTGGCTTTCATAAAGTTTGACTGAAGCACGGCGATGCCTGCTCATTTACATATTGCCTATTTCTGCTTTGAGTGGCACAGCAGGGCTGAGCAGCTGTGCAGGAAGCACCATGAGGCTGGCAGCCTGGATGCCGTGCTCTGACACTTGAGAGAGAGGGCCTGGGAAGGCTTTAGCTTAGGGGCTGCCGAGTCACAGAGCAGATGAAAGCACCCAGACGGACGCAGCATGACTGTTTTGTTGTACTGACTGAATGATGAACTCAGATTCTTGTTTTTTGGTTCAAGACACAGACTAAAAGCCAGGAATGTTCTGTGACTGTGACAGAGAATCCCTCGCTGAAAGCCAGGCGAACACTTGAGGCTGTGGAGTTAACCCCTCGTACCCTCTTCACGATCTCCTGGGTCCCTAAGACTCTTCTGGTGGT